>NC_056739.1:1526662097-1526962097 GCF_019279795.1 Protopterus annectens
GATGATTACCTGCCTCTGTACAATGATGCCTTCCTTACTGAAACATTGTAGCCTGAAATGGTATTGGTTCTCGGAGACTTAGAAGGTGTCATTATCCAGGAAGTGCCAACACATTACATTTTAGACAGGTCAGAATCTGACTACAGATGAATCACAGCAACTGGGTGACAAAGACATTTATGAAGAATGGGAGGGTAAATTCTATTAGAATGTAATGCAACAAAGGAAATTTGAGAATGTGCCTAGATAAAAGATGAAGTCCAAGACTACTGTGAAAGGAAATTTCAATGGTGTGGAACAGTACTGGAGGTAAGGCGATAGGAGAAGACAAAAGCATAGAACTCGGGGAGGTAAAGTGGTGTAATGAATGGAAAAAGTGATGCAGAATCAAGGATAAGGTGAAGAGAAGCAAACAGCAGATTAAGGTTCGAATCCAGCTTTGCAGCCCAGAACAAAATGAACATAAATGAAGAGAAACAAAATTAGGAAGATGACAAAGAAAAAGGGGGGGGGGGCAATGATCAGGAAGGACAAAGAAAATGGGGGGGGGCAATGATCAGGAAGGTGCACCGCATCTTTGTACTACAGGCCCTGGAAGTAGGAGAATGTAGTCAGCAGAGCACTGGCAAAATAGAAGTCATATGCACAGCTAAGGCACACTTGTAACTGAACTAGGGAGAATGCAGACTGGGATATATAATATCACGGCTGCATAGGACAGTGGTACAGCGTAGGGGTGTGTGTGTGTGTCCAGAAATAACACAAATGAACTACACAGCCCTGTGGAGGTAACACTGTATGAGCACACTGATGAATAATGGGATGCAGGGCAAACGTTGGCACCAGACCACATACAACATGGTAGAGAAAAAGAATGATAAACAGTCCCAAAACTCCACTCCAGCAGCTCCAGATATCATCTGTTTATTAAAACACACAACAAACTGAGCACTTTCGTCTCAATAAAAGAGAGACTTCGTCAGAATAAATTTCACAAATAGAATACCCCATTTAAATAGTCTATTATTATATTACAGCCCAATCACTTTTCAATTTCCTAATAAGCACTGTGGGAACCCTGAATTTTCAACAAACATTTAAAATGACAGTAACAAATATAACAGAAATGCTTTTGTTACACACACATATATATATATATATATATATATATATATATATATATATATATATATATATATATAAATATTCTATATAATAAAGTCAAAACAACTCCGTATCATTAAAATATTTTTGTATGTTATTATATATGATTAGCTTTTGCATGTAATATAGGTGTAATGGAAATTGCATCATTTAGTCCTGGTGGAAACATAGCAGCTAAACGAAATTGCCATTCTTTTTCTTTTTTCCTCTACATATTTTTCCAGTCCTCACCTCTGGGATTAAGCCTTACAATCTCCAAAATACCAAAAACAAATTTTTCAAAGCCATCACAAACTAAAGAATGTTTGTATAAAGCATTGGTTTATGACTTATATCGTTCACATGTTCATAAATTCTGGTCTTCAGGGGACGCTCTGTTTCACCCACATAGAAATGAAAGCATGTTACATAAATAGCTAAATAAACCACCTTACTAGTCAAACAATTCCCGTTCCTAAATGTAATCTTGTTCTGCAGTTTATTGTTTAATATAACAAAATTTTGCTTATTAATATAGGAACATCGGGTGCATGCACCACAAGGTCTAGTACCCATACTCGACTGTATGGGATCTATTTTACACTGAAGCAACTTCTTAAAATTTGCCCCTGTGCTATTCACAAATCTTGGGGCTGCCCCCACTTTATTAAAAATATCTTTGTTTATCCTGAAAATGTTCCAACTAGTATAGAAAGCCCTTTTAACTTTATTAGTGAGATGGTTATACTGTAAAACACAAGCCTTTTCACATGAGCCCTTATCAGTCTGAGAAGTCACCTTATTTCTCTCAGTGACAAATCCCATACCCATCAATGGTTTATAAATTGTACCCCATTTAGAATATACTTCAATCAATTTTTTTTGGGTAACCTCTTTCCTGGAACATAAAAAAAATCTTATCTAATTCCCCCCTGATATCTTCATAATGTGATGTCATTCGGGCTATTCTAATAGCCTGACCCTTAATACTTTTTTTCTGTATATAAGGGTAGTTACTATCAAAGTGGAGGTACGAATTACAAAACGTATCTTTACGAAAGATTTTTTATCTAAACCCATTACTAGCATGTGAAATGATTGTATCTACTATCATATTTAAACGTAAACTGTAGGAATCCTGTTTAAATATTGAACAAAATGTTCAATCTCATCACATGGACCATCCCACAGAATAAAGATGTCATCCAAAAATCTTGAATACATCCTTATTCTGTGCCAGAAGGGGCTGTTCACTACAAAGTTGGTTTCCCAACCTAAAAGTATAAGATTGGCATAAACGGGGGCGCAAGCCGCCCCCCATAGCTACACCCTTAATCTGCTGGTAATACTCCCCTCAAAGAATAGGAAATTGTTATCCAAAATTATACTCATGATTTCACAAACCAACAGAATTTGTTCATATGTAAGATCTGAAAACCTAAATAAAGTCTCTGCAAACTGGGCACTACCCTCTTGTTTAGGTATCACAGTAAACAGATCTTTAATATCTATAGTGAGAAATATTAAGTCCTTCCTCCATAAATCCGGTTTCAAAAGACCTGGGAATTCCCAAGAATCTTTCACTAGATGCTCAACTTTACCTATGACATTTGTACCCTAGAGTCCACAAAAACCGCTAAAGGATGTCTTAGAACCGTTATCTGCAACTTTAAGTCTAAAAGGTGGCCTTTGCAAGTTCTTGTGGACTTTACGTATCCCAAAAAATGGGAATAATAGGATCCTTTTTGTACAAAAAACTATAGAATTCAGAATCACTTCTATCGTCTATTAAATATTCTTCTAAATATGAATCTATTTGGGAATACGCTATATTAATCTGATTCTTTCACATATAACATGCCTCAAAATACCAACAGGAATACAGAGCTGTGATACCGCACCTTGACAAACATAAGTAAACGCAGTGTTCCAACAGCCCAGTGTTTGTAACACCATGCTATGCCAGGCATACTTGGCATAGTCATGGCAGTGGAATGGGCACTACTATAGTATGACATGTCAGGCAGAAAAGGGCATATGCAGTACCTACATGGTGATCGCATAGGTGTGATGCACTGAACTATACAAAATCTCAAAATCACTACAGGGGAGACCTACATCCTAGTACATTCTGCAATAAGATGGCACTGGTAGGAATACCTGACTGCTGCAAAGTTTCATAAGCATTTAAAATGTATATGAGACAAAGAAAACTAAAGCTATATGCAATGGTTAAATTATTTAGCAACATCAAACACATTGCAGAAACAATGCAACACACACTGTCAGACAAAATGGAATCCCAAGGTAGCCTGATGCTAATGAGCAGTAGCATTATCACAACGGACCCCCCCAAAGGAATGGGGTAGCAGATGCCAGGCAGTCGCACATGATAATGCAACTCTGCCAACATACTGACATTACAGTAGCAATCCAGCACATTGTTATTCATAGCAGCTATGGATTATCACATTCTTATTGGTCACTTTTTGAACTGCAAAATCCTGCGTGCACATGACTTTAATGGAGCTACCCAGCCATTTATTTAACATTTGTTAACTGGGAAAGTCTGACTTGGAACAAAGACAATTTTCAGCGGAGGCCCGGGGAGAAATGCTCCAGATGCATGTCTTTGTAACGTGGAAAGAAACTGGAACAACCAGAGGAAACCCACACAAACGCAGGGAGGACATGCAGACTCCACAGAGAAGGCACTCCAGCCGAGAATCGAACCGGAGAATCTCCTGCTGTGAGGCGACAACGCTACCGCTACACCACTGAGCCATCCAGATGTGCGCAGAATGCATCATGGCCAATCACGTGTGCATTACAGGCAGGCATGTGCCCCACATTGCAGTGTAGAGCTGACAACGTGCTGCTTTATATGCTCATTTCAGATGCCATTTAACTGAAATTACCTCATTAGCATAATGGCTGCACTAGGAGCCTAGTAATAAGGCAATAAAAGCTGTTGTTACCATTGTGGTGTTAGCAATACTGCTCTAGCATAGAAAACAAATACTAAAACAGAGATTACTGGAATGTTTTACATAGTTTAAAAACAATAACTGTTCTACTACAGCTGAAGTAAGGGGACACAGGCCAGAAACATGTGGGGATGCAGACTGGATGCACTTACCATACTGGGGAGGTTGCTCCACAGCAATCTTCAGACAGTAGGACTGATAGCATGGGAGACTGAGACCATGTATGGTACAGTTCCACTCATCCTCAGCCCACCAGAGGGACTACAAAATGACAAGGATTGCTGAAGAAGCCATGCTTGTTGTCGGCACAACCAGCACTACTGGATCTCAGTTTAAATGAACAGATAAACACGGTGGGAAAGGAGAGGCGCACCTGCCACATGCTTTGAGCTGTGGATGCATTCTACAGAGCACATGGTAGAGTTGTCTGAGGGGCACAGGTCTGTACAGACATAGCATAGGCTGCATGTTACACCACAGTCCATCTCCAACTGTCCCACCTGGGTTACTATGGGGTCATGGACCGGTAAAAGCACAGTACAGCAAGTATGCCCCTTGTTGCTGCCAAAGCTGCAGTTAGGGGGATGGACTAGTAGATGTGATGGGAGAAATGCATGTGCTCAGACACTGACAATAGGTTCATCGGTTAGTACTAAGCTAACTGCCCTTGCGAGTCATTTTAAGCCCAGCCAATTATCCCTTGTGAGACTCAAACCCTGCACCTTGCGTTTGTAAGGCAAGCACCTTAACCATTAGGCCACCCTCCCAACCCAAATGACAATATGTGTCTCTCATCATACACAAGTATTAACAATGCAATTAAATAGTGAAAGCAGCTGGAGATGCTCTCCCCAGCAGAGACAAAAGTGCTGCTACAGCCTCTATGTGCACATGGAAGGTGCACTCTAAGCACTGACATGGCTGGCAGGACCTTCTGGGGGTGTGTGTGTGTGTGTGTGTGTGTGTGTGTGTGTGTGTGTGTGTGTGTGTGTGTGTGTGTGTGTGTGTGTGTGTGGCAGGACCTCATGACAGATGTGAATGCCACTGTAAGTCCTCCACAAGATCAAGGACATGACATTGAATGTTTGTATAACAGCTCAAGCCATTGCACAGGACAAAAATGGGCACAAATGCAGGTATGCCACCACAGACCATCACTGAGAAAGGACATTGTGGTGTCCAAGTCTGGGGACAGTGAGGGAATACCAGTACCTGGTAGAAACTGAGATGTTGTTGCTTGGTTGGTTCAACATCATGAAACTCTGTCAGGGATGCACCAGGTTACTATTACCTTAAAGCAGTAGCAAGGTCTGATGCTGCTGGAAGGTTTCCATAGCAAGGTTGCTGCAAATACCGTAGTGTCCAAATGCACTGGATTCCATGCGAGAACAAATCAGGATGTCTTTGTCTACATAATAGTGTACGACTATGTCCTTGGCTGTGGATGCGATTGTAGGTTGGAGGTGTGGTCAGAAAAGTCCAAGACATAGAAGGCAGTGATATGCTTCAATGTGGGAATGCCCCCTAACAAATGCTGTTCAGCTAATGCAGGTGCTACTCCTAGCAGATTCACGGACCCTGTGTCTCTCTGTTCACTGAGGAATTACAGTGCATCACTTGCTGCCCAAAGTGTCTTATCACACTACTTTTATATGTTTTTGAATCATGACCCCATGCTGACGGTCCTAACTGCATTTGCATTGGCCTTCATTTCCATAATGTCACTTATCTGCATATCAGTATATAATCTTATGATTTACATGTGATGCTTACAGTGAAATTTTCACACCTAGTACGGTCTCTAAATCTGCTTCACTCTGCTTCTTGACACACGCTCTGTTACTTCCAGTAACACACTGTACTATTTAGTTTTCTTTCTTTTTTCTACAGCAATGATTTGTGTTTTTAAAGGAATGAGGTTTTGTTACGTTCAGTGGGGTAGGGATTTTGTAGGTAAGGTGTTGATGGGAATCGATTCCCAACATAGATATGGTTAAACATGTACACAATCAATAACGTACTAAATTTCTGTGACCACTTGCAGTCTTACCCAATTTTTGGTAATGGACAGTTTTGCTTAGAGAATGGGTGGCCTGTACATCACCACTTTGGAGAATGAACTCTTTCCAGCAGATTGTTAATGTAAAGGTAATCCCGCTGAAAAAAAATGTGTCCGCTGCTTCATGGCAGAATATTAAGCTGCTGTGGAGCTCGGACTGTAACAGAGATCACATCTGCTATTATTTTGCGCAAAGTTAGCAGCACTTTTGCTGTTTAGTAATTGTAAAATTAAAAAAGAAAATACAAAAAAAAAAAAAAACAGAAAAGTGTGTGTGAGTGTACGCATGCATGAAAGCGAGAGCGATTGAGCCATTATTTTACACTCAATAAGCAGCGAGAGGGATTGAGCCATTGTTTTACACTCAATAAGCAGCAGTTTTGTTGTTTAGTGAGTGTAAAATTAAAACAAAAGGATAACAAATAGAAAAGTATGCAACTCTTAAAAGGAATGCATAATTCTCAATCTCTTAGCTCAAGAAATCTGGATAAAGCCTAAAATAATGGAAGCGCAAAAGCTTAAAAACAGGGACAGATTTTAAATATTGGTCTTGTAAAAGTAGAAAGTTGCTATAATAATATGATTTATGTTAACATGGATTATCGGATGGATATATATTCCATGCCTCTCACCTGTCCTTGACTTTCAGGGATACCTCTGATTTTGACCCAAATTTTAGCCTTCCTTAAGCCCTCCTAAAACTGGGGACTTTTGGAGAAAAGGTGGTGAATTACGTTTAATAAACAATGACAATAAACAGAGTTACAGACGTTTTACTTCAGAAAATGTATACTATTTCACACTTTCTTATTCTATCAGTGTCTCAAATTAATAGTACTAAGATTTGAAAATTATCCTTGATTACATCTGGATTGTCCCTGCTGCACTGCGGGGCAACTCATTTTCGCACTGAAAAGCATTTGCCATAGTTTTTTCGCCCCTAGCCTTCAAAAGAATATCCCCTTTGTTAATCCTAGAAAAAAATCTGGTCAAACTAGCCTACTCCTCAATAGTAGCTATGGTAAAAACCTGCCATAATGGACAGTTTCCAACCATTTCTCAGACCAGCCTGACTGACATGGGTTTCCTGAAGCAATATAGTACTTTTAAGACAAATACAAAATGTGAGAGATGTAATTACACTATGAATTTGGAATCAATTCTCTCATGTAAAAAAAAGAAATTGAACAGGTTGTCAGCACACACAGATCACACAAAACAAGTTCACAATGCATAAACCCACATACGCAGAGGTACTCAATAGAAGTCTACCAAAAGATCAGAGACCTCCCAAGTGCAAACCATCTGCATACACTGCAGAGCAAATAGAATCCACTACACAACACAACACAACACAACACACACACACACACACACACACACACACACACACACACACACACATCAGTGTCTTAGCAAATAAGCCCCAAAGGCAAAAAGTACAGTTTTGTACCTACCATAAATGTAGATGTTCGAGGATCCACATTGCTGCAGTCCTAACAATAGGGTAGTCCGCTGTCCAGTCGGCCCGAATACCAAAGTATATGGCTGACGTCGGTCAGGGCGCATTAGACTGACGTCAGTACGTCAGGGTACTAATGCGCATGACCGACGTCATATCCTCAGTCTTTTCTTGCCCCAGATGTCAGAAGACCCTAAAAAGACAAGGCCCAATATACCTGCACCAAAAATATGTACAATATATACAAAATTATCAGCATATAACCTCACGTACACAACCACCCCTAAACACAGATGGGAAGGAGGGAGGGTAAATTGGACTGCAGCAATGTGGATCCTCGAACATCTACATTTATGGTAGGTACAAAACTGTACTATGTTCTTCATTCCACATTGCTGCAGTCCTAACAATTGGGTAGAATCCCAAAGCAGAGGTAAGGGAGGCTGGCAAATCATAAAGAAGCAGGAGCTGACAACATGCCTTGCAAAATAGCTGTGGCAAAACCAGCCCTAGACTTAGAGTAGAGAGGAAGGTGATAATGCTTAGAGAAAGTATGCACTGAACTCCAAGTAGCTGCCTCCAAAATATCCTTAGTTGCCACCCCCCTTAGAAATGCTGTTGAAGTGGCAGTAGCCCTAGTGGAATGAGGCCTAATCCCGGCTGGAATCTCCTTGCCATGATGGGAATAACAAAATGCAATGCAAAACCCAATCCACCTAGAAATAGTTTGTTTTGACACAGGCTTGCCCTGCGAACTCAAAGCAAAAGAAACAAACAACTGCTGAGACTGCCTAAAATCCTTAGTCCTGCTTAAATAATAACGCAATTGCCTGTGTACATCTAAAGTGTGCAAAATCTTTTCCCCTTTATTTTGGGGGTCTGCATAAAAGTAGGCAAATGAATAGTTTGGTTTAAAGCCACACTAGAAACCACCTTAGGCATAAAGGAAGGATTAGTACGTAATGATACCCTATCCTTATGCAAAATCAAAAAGGGCTCTACTGCCATAAGGGCCTGCAACTCAGACACCCTTCTTGCAGAAGTAATAGCCAACAGAAAAGCAGTCTTCCATGACAAGTATTTCAATTCAGCAGTAGCCGCAGGCTCAAAAGGTTGTAGAGTAAGTTTTTCCAACACAAAATTGAGATCCCAAGCAGGAGTAGGAGCTCTACGTGGGGGTCTTATATTCTTTGCCCCTCTAAGAAACTGCTTGAACAAAGGATGCGAAAACAATGGTGGGTCACAATCCTAGTGAGCTGAAATTGCTGCAGCATGAATCTTAATGGAAGAGAAGGACAAACCTTTGTCCAATAACTCAGTAAGATATTGAAGAGCCACACTCAAATTAGGCTCAGAAATCTCCAAATTCTTTGCTGTACTCCAAAATAAAAATCTCTTCCATTTTTCTGCGTACACTTTCCTTGTACTAGGTCTTCTAGCTTCCTTAATCACATTCAAAACTTGTTGAGGAAGTTGAGACCTGCTGTGTTTCAACACAGAATATGCCAGGCTGTTAGATGAAGAGAGTGAAGCTTGACATTGAGCAGATGACCGTCCTTCTGAGATAACAGATGTGGAATCAAAGGTAAAGGCCATGGAGGCTTCCTTACCAGACTCCTTAGTAGTGGGTACCAGTGTTGCCGAGGCCAATCTGGAGCTATTAAAATCATCCTTGGCTTGTCTTGTCTGACCTTTAATAGCACCTTTGGAAGAAGAGGCAGAGGTGGAAAGGCATACACATGAAGATTTTTCCAACTGAAAGACAGAGCATCCACTTTCCAAGCTGTGTGATGAAACCCCTTTGTGCAAAACTTTGGCAGCTGGTGGTTTAGTGGAGAAGCGAACAGATCTATGTCTGGAGTTCCCCATGACACTGTCAATTTCTGAAATACATGAAGATCCAGTTTCCACTCGTGGGGATCCATGATTTGTCTGCTTAACACATCTGCTAAGGAGTTCTGTGCTCCCGGCAGAAACCTTGCCTGAAGAGTTAGTTGCAAGCTTAGCGCAGTCTCCCATAAAATCATTGCTTGCCTGCATAGAGGATAAGAATGTGTTCCCCTTGCTTGTTGATGTACCACATGACAGTTGTGTTGTCTGTTAGAATCAACACCTGCCCTGGAAGAAGTAACTCCTTGAAAGCCATTAATGCAAACTGGACTGCTAACATCTCCTTCATGTTGATATGTAGATGCTGTAGTCTGGCAGGCCACTTGTCTTGTATCCACTTTCCATTTAGATGAGCTCCCAAGCAATGTCCGAGGCATCTGTCGTTAAAATCTGACTCGCCTCTGGCCGGGTCACAGAGAGTCCCTTGTTTAGGTGACATTCCTGAGCCCACCACAAAAATTCTTTTTGAAGGCAAGGTATTATTTGAATGACAGTGTCCAAATCCTGGCAGTGCTGTGTCCATACATTTTGAGATACCATTGTAGCTTCCTCATATGCAGTTTGGCATTGGGAAGCACCAGAATACAAGATGCCATGAACCCTAATGCTTGAAGGACTGTCCTTGCAGTCAGCACGGACTGATGAGATAGTTGATGGAAGTAAAGTGATAGACTCTTTTGTTTGTCCGGGGTTAAAAAGGCCATCTGGGCTGCTGTATTCAGTCTCACACCCAGAAAGCACATGTCTCGAGAGGGTACTAGACTGGACTTTATTTCGTTCACAGAATACCCTAGGCATCTTAGCACTGCTATAACATATTCCAGATGCTGTAGAAGGTCTTCCTTTTCTTGAGCCAGAATCAGGCAGTCGTCCAAGTAAGGATAGATTTGAATTCCTTTTAGCCTGAAGTAAGCTATCACTGGAGCCAGAACCTTTGTGAATACTCTGGGCGCAGTAGATAAGCCAAAGGGCAATGCAGAGAACTGATAATGAGAATTTCCAGCTCGAAACCGCAGATACTTCCTGCAACTTAGCCTTATAGGCACATGAAGGTAAGCTTCCTTGAGATCTAAAGTTACCATCCAGTGATCTTTGCCCAGTAGAGGTAAAAGCTGTTGTAACGTCAACATCTTGAACTTGGGAATGTCCAGATAAGTGTTGAGGATAGATAAATCCAAAATTGGTCTCCACGTGTTCCCCTTCTTTGGTACTAGGAACAGGCGAGAATAAAATCCTAGGCCCCTTTCTGATACAGAGACTGGCTGAATGGCCCCTATCTGGAGTAACTGAGAAATTTGCTTGTGAGCCTCTTTTCTTTGTGGAGGAGGAACGTCTGGCATGCCTTTGAAAGGGGCCAATGTATGGAAATAAAACCTGTAACCGTGGTGAATGATATCCAACACCCATCTGTCTTGAGTAATTAAATCCCAATTTTCTTTGAAAAGAGACAGTCTTCCTCCCAAAGGAGCTGCCAGACGAGAATCTACTGGCAGCTGAAAAGGCAGGTCATTGGGTCTGTTTACGAAAGGACTGACCCCTGCCCTCACCAGAAGTCTGAGCAGGTGAACTCCCTGTTCTAGGCCTAAAAGAACCTTGAGCTCTGCCCCTACCACGTCTAGACCTACCCCTAGACTGGGAATCATAAGCAGGATATGTCCACCCCTTAGCAGGCCAATTTCTACTAAACTTGGTGGCTGCACCTGCAAAAATCTTTAACAGTTTGCATAGACTTAGCTTTGTCCTCCATTTTCTTTAAAACTGCTTCCACAGGCGAACCAAACAACACATCAGACTGTAAAGGAGCATCCAAAATCCTTGTCTTAACATGCTCAGCTAAATTCTGATCCCTCAACCAGGCATGCCTGCGAAGAACAGAACTAGTGGCAGCCACCCTCGAGGAGGCCTGTACAGCATCAAAACCACATTGCAAAGAATGCTTACCCACTTGTTCAGACACATGAACTAAATCCAGCAACTCTTTACACTCAATACCTTCCGCCAAAGCATCCACCTTAGATTTCAATTGTGAAAGGAGATAATTTTGATATTTTAGCATGTGAAACTGACAATTCAACGCCCTCATGGCTAAAGTGGAAGAAGTATACACTTTCTTTCCCCATCTATCCAAAGCCCTTGCCTCTTTATCAGTGGGAACAGGATTTTTAACAACAGAGGCCTTAACACCTTTAGGTCCTTGAGAAACAGTCTCGGGTCTGCCCTAGGACTCTTAAAAGATACTTATGAGCTTCAGGCACCCTATAGTACCTATCAGGTTTAACAGGAGCAGGAGGCAAGGAATCAGGGTTCAGGGAAGCCTCTGCAAAAACATCTTCTACCACATTCAACACAGGAGGGATAGCTAAGGGCCTATGCTGGGGTAAAAACAAGAATTCCCTAAGCCTTTTCCTAGAATCAGAGTAATCTTGGCCTTCCCATTTAAAGTGCTCCCTCATGGAATGCAGAGTCTCTGAAAATGAGAAATCCTCAGGAGGAGAAGCTGTAGGAGTGGAATCATCCACATCAGAATCAGAATAAGGAGGATACTCCTGCAAGTCTTCCGCAGAAGACTCAGAAGCCTCTGAACACTGTTCAAAACTCTCAAACTCAGGTTCCACCCTAGGCCTCTTATCAGGAGGGGGCATAGAACCTCTAATCAGAGTAATCAAATCTTCTGCCATTTTAAGCATATGTTTCTTAGGCACAGAACCTGAAATGCTAGGAGAAGCCCCCACTGAAGCTAAACCTGGCCTACCTCTCAAGGAAGTTTTGGAAACAGAAGGAGAGGCTCTAACTACCTTGGGAAGAGAGGGAAGAACAGTTACCTGAGAAGCCCCCTCAGCCTGGCCTACCTCCTGAGAAGGCACATCCTGCAACAGTAAAGTCTCTGCCTGAGACTCCAAAGAAACGCCTGGCAAAACCTCTGGCTCCACTGAGCCTTCTAAAGCACCGACGTCTGGGACAGCCGGTTCATCAACCCTAGGCTTCACTGTTTTGTCCTTGCGCTTTTTGGACGAAGCGGGCGTCGGAGCATCCGACGGCATTTTATAATTACAACGCTTCCCAAAAACTAACCTGGCACAGTCTAACCGTCTCTTAATAGTGCGTTTGTTAAATCTAGCACAAGAGCGGCATCCAACAACGTCGTGCTCAGGCCCTAAACAAGGTATACACAAGGTATGGTAATCCCTATGAGGTATCTGTTTCCCACAAGAAATACAGTTATTCACTTTTTCTGACATCCGGTTAAATACTGAGGCAAGAAAAACAAAATGTTCCCTAGCGGGTACTTAGCCAACTTTGATTCGGTCTGAAACTCCGACTTCAGAAAATTTCAGAACGCCAACCTGCACTCGCAAAATTGCTTCTGCATCGGACCATGCGGCAAAAAAGACTGAGGATATGACGTCGGTCATGCGCATTAGTACCCTGACGTACTGACGTCAGTCTAATGCGCCCTGACCGACGTCAGCCATATACTTTGGTATTCGGGCCGACTGGACAGCGGACTACCCTATTGTTAGGACTGCAGCAATGTGGAATGAAGAACATCACCTCAATGCCAAATGTCCTGGTCATAGTGAGACACACAGATGTCCTCTCACCAAGCTAGACAAGGTCACGGTCAGCTGCCTGTTAGGTGCCAGGATCTGTCAAATCACACACACACTCAAGTCACTCAACAACAATTACTGTTATGATTCTGTCATAGTACATGTTGGTATGAATGACCTGAGACATACCTCTCTGGACTGTATAAAGAGAGGACATGACTGAACTCTCAGATTATGTGTCCCAGGCAGGTATGACCCTAGCCCTAAGCAGCATCCTACTTTCCCACAGGATGATGCCACAATACAGACAAAAAATTATTGACTTCAACAACTGGCTTAGCTTCTGGTGTGCAATCCAGTATCTGTGAGCCTGGGAAGACATGGTCGACAGACCACACTGCTTTGCCACAGATTGTCTTCACCCGTCTCCTCTAGGCTTTCAGATACTGGCAAAGACACTTGCCTCCCCCATAGTGCCTTTTTAGGGAATGTCAAAACAACAAAATTCCAGATGTATAAAAAATCCATTCAAAACAAACTCAAGGTTATTTTGCTTAATGCTAGGTGCCTAAACAGGAAACTGCACTCTTTGGAAGCACTCCTCACCTTGGAAGATGCTGACAACTGTGCAATCACTGAGAAATTTTTCAATGTCGCAGACAGAGAACCTGGCTGAGCAAGGCTACAGTGCCTTCTACACGTTCAGACCCCAAAACAAGCATGAAAGAACCAAAGGTGGATGTGTATCCATCTTCATTAAAACCAAATACACCGTGAGTCTGGTTAAACACTATGACTCTCTTGAGCTACTCCAGGTCCAGCTAACTATAGGAAACACCCTAGCACATCATTGCTAGCTACTGGTCCCACAGCATGAAGCAAAAGAAGCCCACCACCTACCTGGACATACTAGAGCCACACACTATACACCCAAACACTTTTGTCATGGGAGATTTCAATTATCCTTCAATCAAATGAGAGACGTACATGAGCATGAACATGCTCACCTTGAGCTTCCTGGACTTTGTCAATACAAATGCCCTAGAACAGATAGTCTACACCCCTACAAAGGGCTCAAGTGTCCTGGACTTGGTACTCCCAAACATGGGGGGGGTCACTGCACTACCCCTGTGTGTTGCCCATCCTGGTAAAGTCAGAACATAAATCTGTCTCGTTTGAAGTGACTATCAGACCCAACACCCCCACCAGGTGAAAAAACTGACAAATTTCTCCAAAGCAAACTAAAGCCTACTAAGCGATGGTATAAAAAGTTTCAAACCCCCAGATAACGCAACCAGGATTGACTCCTATGCACAGGAGTACACAAATGCTCTGTACAACCACTTAAACAACTGTATAGACTAGGCTGAACCTAACTAGATCAAAACCAGATCCTCCCAAACAAAAAACAAGCCACCCTGGTGAACCTCAAGTGTAAATACATTATATAACAAAAGGAAGAAACTGTTATCAGTTATCACCATTATAAGTCCTCTACAGCTAGTTACAAAGCTAAATTAGCATCACTAGTTAAGGATAATCATAAGGCATTCTTTAGCAATGCCCGAAAATCTAAAAAGGAGTGCCCAGCTATGTGCCGAATTATAGTGGATGGTACAACTCAAAGAAATTGCCAACCTGCTAGCTGACAGATTTGGTGCAAACGTCAATCCTCCCTGTCCCCACCAGTCATACCCCAAAGCATACCTGACACCAGTCCTCTACCTAGTATCTACAAAGTTCAGGTCACATCCATGCTCTTCAATGCCAAAAACACAACCTCTACAGAACCAGATAACATCCCAGGCTGCTTACTAAATAACCTAAAGCATGACCTAGTAGACCCACTCGACACTCTCTTTAACCACAGCCTGAGAACAGCAACAGTAATCCCCTTGCACAAAGGGAGTCCATCAACTGACCCTTGGAACTACATATTCATAAGCCTCACCAGCCTTATCTGCAAGGCCATGGAAAGAATCATCATGGACCTTATCAACAAGGTCATAGGTGACCTTCAAACTATTGACTCAACCCAGTCTTACTTCGTTAAGGGTAGATCATGCTTATTAAACCTGGTGGACTTCTTTGAGAATGTCACCAAAGCCCAGGATGACAGCAAAATAGTACATACCGGCTACTTTGACTTGGTCAAGACTTTCAACACTATCCCCCACTCAGGTATCATTGAGAAATTCTCCCAGCTGGGGACTGACCCATACGTTACTAGATAGGTAGCCAAATGTCTCATCGACAGAATGCATACTGTCAAAGTTGGGGAGTCTATCTCTACCAGCAGACAAGTTATCACTGGTGTACCACAAGGAAAGTACAGTTGTGTACACTTACCATAAATGTAGATGTTCGAGTGTATTCACTGTTGCAGTCATCACACTTGGGTTATCCTGCCAGGGGTAGCCTTCAGTCGGCCCAAATACCAGAGACTTAGTATTTCTACATCGGTTGCTGTCACTTCAATACTGATGTCAGGTCGTCAGAGGTATAAAAACAGGCAGCCAATGCCATTACATCAGTTTTTCTTGCCCCAAATGTCGGGAGCCCCCAAATAGGAAGCTACGTTATGGTGGAAAAACACCACCAGTAAAAAGTAAATACCAATAGCCATGTAAGGAGTGAGGAAGAGAGAGACAAGGGGGCTGGAGGGTGGGAAACCAGGACTGCAACAGTGAATACACTCGAACATCTACATTTATGGTAAGTGTACACAACTGCACTATGTTCTTCGTGTTTCAGTGTTGCAGTCCACACACGGGTTGATTGCCAAAGCTGAAGAATGGGTGGAGGCAGTCAAGAAGAGTTGGGGCTGGCTAGTATGCCCTACAGGACTGCTGTTGCAAAGCCCGCTCTGGATTTGGAAAAGATAGACAGGTGGTAATGCTTGGTGAAGGTATGAACAGAACTCCAAGTAGCAGGTTCCAGAATGTCCCTGGTAGGGACTCCTCTGAGAAAGGCTGTAGAGGTTGAAGTTGCCCTAGTGGAATGCGTTCTGACTTCCTGAGGGGCTAGTATCCCATGGTGTTTGTAACAGAAATGGATACAGTTTGCTATCCATTTGGAAATGGTCTGTTTTGATACGGCCTTGCCCTCTGCCCCTGGTGCAAAGCTGACTAGTAACTGGTCAGATTTCCTAAAGGGTTTAGTCCTATCAAGGTAGAATCTGAGCTGTCTGTGCACATCTAAAGAGTGCAGGATCCTTTCCTCCTTAATTTCAGGATTAGGGGGAAAAGGTGGGCAAATGGATAGATTGGTTGAGAGCCACACTGGACACCACTTTAGGCATGAAAGTTGGGTTAGTCCTGAGGGAGACCCTGTCAGCATGAAAAATGATGAAGGGTTCCACAGCCATAAGTGCTTGCAGGATCCTTTCCTCCTTAATTTCAGGATTAGGGGAAAAGGTGGGCAAATGAATAGATTGGTTGAGAGCCACACTGGACACCACTTTAGGCATGAAAGTTGGGTTAGTCCTGAGGGAGACCCTGTCAGCATGAAAAATGATGAAGGGTTCCACAGCCATAAGTGCTTGCAGGATCCTTTCCTCCTTAATTTCAGGATTAGGGGAAAAGGTGGGCAAATGAATAGATTGGTTGAGAGCCACACTGGACACCACTTTAGGCATGAAAGTTGGGTTAGTCCTGAGGGAGACCCTGTCAGCATGAAAAATGATGAAGGGTTCCACAGCCATAAGTGCTTGCAGCTCAGACACTCTTCTAGTTGAAGTGATGGCCAGAAGCAAGGCTGTTTTCCAAGAGAGGAATTTTAACTCTGCTGATGCTGCAGGCTCAAAAGGGGGTAGCATGAGCTTTTCCAACACAAAGTTAAGGTCCCAAGCAGGGACGGGGGCTCTTCATGGCGGCCTTAAGTTGTTAGCCCCTCTCAGGAACTGTTTGATGACAGGGTGAGAGAAGAGAGGTGGCTCAGTGTTGTAATGAGCAGAGATGGCAGAGGCATGGATCTTAATGAAAGAGAAGGATAAGCCTCTGTGGAGTAGGTCTGCTAGGTAATCCATGATGAGAGGTAAGGAGGGCTGTGCTATATCTGCTCCTTTAGTGTGAATCCAGGAACAATATCTTTTCCACTTGTCAGCATAGGATTTCCTTGTACTGTGTCGCCTGGCTTTAAGTATGACATCCAGTACCTGCTTGCTTAGGCTGGTCACTGAAGGAGAAGTCAAGGGATAAGCCAGGCTGCAAGGTTCAGGGTTTGCAACTGTGGATGCAAGAACTGTCCCTCCTGTTGAGTCAGGAGAGTACGGATTTGGGGTAGGTGCCATGGAGGCAATGGTGACAGACTGCGCAGTAGAGTGCACCAGTGTTGGCATGGCCAGTCTTGGGCAATCAGGATTGCTCTTGGTCTTTCCTCCCTTATCTTTAGTAATACTCTTGGAAGAAGAGGTAGGGGGGAAATGCACAGATTGACAGGTTTGCCCACTGAAAGGATAGGGCATCCACTTTCCAGACCTTGCTGTGAGGTACCCTTTTGCAGAATTTGCTGAGCTGGTGGTTGTAGGGGGAGGCAAATAGGTCCACCTTTGGAATACCCTGTCTGAGTCACAAGGGTGAAGGCGTTGTGGTTTAATTGCCACTCGTTTGGATCTAGGAGATTTCTGCTTAAGTTGTCTGCCAGAGAGTTTTGTTTGCCTGCCAGGAATTGAGCTTGCAGGTGAATATGCATGGCTGAGGCTGTGTCCCACAGGGTCATGGCTAGCCTGCAGAGTGGGTAAGAGTGGGTTACCCCCTGTTTGTTTATGTACCACATCACTGTGGTGTTGTCGGTTTTGATTAGTAAGGGCCCTGGAGAGAGTAGGGATCTGAAAGCTGTCAGAGTGTGCTGAACAGCTAGCATCTCTTTTTGGCTGATGTGCAGATGAATTTGATTTGGGCTCCAGTGGCCCTGAATGCACCTGCCGTCCAGATGTGCACCCTAGGCATAGTCTGATGCATCTGTGGTTAGGGTCTGGGTGGCCATGGGGTTGTGTAAAGGGAAGCCCCTTGTTGTAGTTGCATGCTGCTACCCACCAAAGGAACTCTTTTGTTAGACAAGGTATCATAGGTATGACTGTTTCCAGATCCTGAGAATGTTGGCACCAAAGACGTTTTAAGTACCACTGAAGTTTCCTCATATGCAGTATGGCATATGGAATTAGTAGAATGAGGCTATGAACCCTAGAGCTTTCAGGATTTTCCTTGCAGAGAGCGGAGTTCTGGTGGCCATTTGAGCAAAGTAGCCTGTCAGATAGGCTTGTTTTTCTGGAGTAAGGAATGCCATCTGAGATGTTGTGTGCAGGCTTGTGCCAAGGAATACAATTTTTTGACTGGGGACTAGTTTGGATTTCTTTCCATTGATAGTGTACCCCAGGGAGGTTAGAATGTCCTTTGCAAATGTCAGGTGCTGCAACAGCTTTTCCTGACTGACTGCCTGAATTAGGCAATCGACCAAGTAGGGGTAAATTTGAATATTTCTCTGTCTGCAATAGGCAATGGCTGGGGCCAGGCATTTTGTGAAAACTCTGGGAGCAGTGGATAAGACAAAGGGAAGTGCAGAGAACTGATAATGCATAGATCCTGCACTGAAACATAGATATTTCCTGCAGGAGTCCCTTACTGGGATGTGCAGATAGGCCTCCTTTAGTTCTAGGGTGGCTAACCAGGCATCTTGGACAGCATAGGGAGAAGCTGCTGTAGGGTGAGCATTTTAAATTTTGATATCACCAGGAAGGTGTTTAGAATGGATAGATCTAAGATTGGGCGCCAAGTGCCATCTTTTCTGGGTACCAGGAAAAGTGTGGAATAATAACCATGGCCTATCTGTTCTGCAGGAAAAGGCTGAATTGCCCTTATGGAAAGCAGGGACTGAACTTGGTTTTGTGCCTCTGCCCACTGGTTTGGAGGAAGATCTGGGAACCCTTTTGGGGTTGGCAGCATGTGAAAATAAAATTTGTACCCCTGGGATACTATGTTGAGGATCCATTGATCATTGGTGATGGAGGTCCAGTTTTTTGTATGCTGGGCAAGTTTTCCTCCTAGGGGCACAAGTAATTGGGCAGAGGTCAGGGGTGGAGTTGAGAAGTCATTGTGAATTCTTTCCATAAGGGGGTGGATTGGCACTCTCTGCTTTAGAAGTGGAGGTACTCCATTGTTAGATCTCTGCATACCCTGAGACAGTAATCTTGGGGGGGGGGGTCTGTTTCCCGAGTCTAGTTTGAGATGTCCTTGAGGGTGCTGGAAAGAACCAATGTTTTGAGGGGCAATGCCTGATACATCTTGAAGGCTGCACTTGCAAAAAATCTTTGTCTGCATAGACTTAGCCTTTTCTTCCATCTTTTTTAAAAACCTCTTCTGCTCTGGTGCCAAACAGATTGTCCTTGTTCAGAGGAGCGTCCAATAATTTTGATTTGAAATGGTCTGGCAAGGTCTGCTCCTTAAGCCAGGCATGCCTTCTAAGTACAGAACCTGTGACTGCTGCCCTGCAAAATGCTACTAGGGCATCAAACCCACATCACAGGGTATGCCTGCTGACTTGGCTCGCAGAATGCATAAGCTCCTGTATTTCTTTATTTTCAGCACAGTCAGGAAAGGTAGATAATTATTGCTTAATAAGTTTCATAGTAGGTTGCTGGTATTTCAGCATGTGGCACTGACTATTTAATGCTCTAATGGCGAGAGTTGCAGAGGTGTATACTTTTTTACCCCATCTGTCTAAAGCTCGGAAATCCCTACCAGAGGAGGTGGGAGTCTTAGCTGTAGTTGCTTTTATTCCTTTAGGTCCTTGGGAGATGACCTCTGGGTCAGCAGTAGGATTTTTGAAGAGAAATTTGTGAGAGTCTGGGACTCTGTAGTACCTGTCAGGTTTCCTTGGAGCAGGGGGTAAAGTATCAGGAGTTAGACTAGATTCCATAAAGACATCATCCACAACATCCAGAACAGGAGGGATAGCTAAGGGTCTTTGCTGTGGTAGATCTAAAAACTCCCTGAGTCTCTTTTTGGACTGAGGATAATCCTGGCATTCCCAGTGGAAATGCGCTCACAAAGTATGTAGGGTTTCATCAAAAGAAAAATCCTCTGGAGGGGAGGCAGAAGGAATGGATTCCTCTGCATCTGAATACTCATAGGCAGATAAGGACATGTCTTCATAATCAGAAACCTCAGATTCGTCGGACTCTTGGCCAGATAAAGCTGCTGGGGACAAGTCTCTTTTTCTTTTAGCAGGGGAAGGCTGGCTTCCCCTAATTAACATGATCCACGTCTTCTGCCATTTTAAGCATCTGAGATTGTGGCAAGGAAGCAGGTGCTGGAGATTGGGTTGTCGCTTTTTTAGGCGTAGCTCGCAATCTTGAGCTTAGAAACTCAGAAGTTTTAGAAAGAAATGAAGACGCGAAAGAAGTAGTCGGTTTGTGTTGAATATCGGTAGTGCGAAGAGCTTCCTCAGACGCCGGTGCCTGCACAGTGGCTTCAGACCCATTCAAGGTAGAGACATCCGCAGGTTCCGTAGTCAAAGAGTCTTGCGGCATACAGGACTCTGAACGGGTCTTGGTAGCAGCCTGTGAATTCATTGAAGCAGGCATCAGGGGCTGCAAAAGTGCCTCACTGAGTACCAGCGTACTGGCGACTAGCTTAACGGAAGCGTCGTCGGCAGTTTTGGACCTGTGCAATCCGTCTCTGTCTTTATCCTTATGTTTTTTCAGAAGATCGGTAGTTGGATGGCTTACTGAAGCCATTTCGGAATATGGAGATCGAGAACAAAAGTATTTAGCTACAATAAGGGCCCAACGATGAATAGTTCTCGCATTGAACAAAGCACAAAACTGACAGCGAGGTACCTCATGGTCTGAGCCTAAACAGGTGATGCAGTAAGAATGGAAATCTGAGTGTGGTATTTGCTTTCCACAGGCGAGACAATTGTTAACTTTTTCTGACATCAATTAGAGCAAGAAAAAAGTATCCCCAACGGGGTACTTAGTTTTAGAAGACTTTAAGATGATTCAATTTCGGAAACAAAAACTTAGGTAGCGGCCGACCGGCACTCGTGAACTGCTTCTGCTTCGGGCTCCTCGGCAAGAAAGACTGATGTAATGGTGTCAGCTGCCTGTTATTATACCTCTGACGACCTGATGTCAGTACTGAAGCGACAGCAACTGACGCAGAAATACTAAGCTTCTGGTATTTGGGATGACTGAGAGCTACCCCTGGCAGGATAACCCAATGTGATGACTGCAACAGTGAATCACAAAGAACATATGTGCTGGTCCCGCTACTGTTTGGAATTTATTTCTCGGAAAGAGATGGCCTGTGGCTTACCAAGTTTACCGATGACTGCAAACTGGGCACAATCACTGAGTCCCCCAACGATGTTAACATACTACAGAAGGGGCTAACACAGACAAATGACTGGTGCCACGAACTAAAACTAAACACAAAAAAGTGCATTATTATCCCCTTTGGCAAAGTGAAAGTCCCTTTAAATTACAATACTGACAGCAATCCCCCTATGCTCAAACCCAGTGGTGCGAGATTTGGGAACTCAGGTTGATAGCAACCTAAACTTTGATCACCATGTGTCTACAGTGATAAAGAAAGCCTTCTATGTTGTGAATCTCACAAGGAAGGGCATCACATCGAAGACTAAGGAAGTTTTAGCTCCTCTGTATTCGACCCTCATCAGAGCACTAAGAGTACAATGCTCCCCTTTGCATGTGCCTTATCAGACACCTGCAGCACCTGAAGAGACAACAGAGGTTTCTCACCAAGAAAATTCAAGGCTTCCAAAGCATGACCTACAAGGAAAGACTTAAAGCCCTATCACTGTACTCTATATCCTACAGGATGCTGACAGACAACTTTTGCCTGGCCTACTGAGCAGTCTCTGACCCTGCCGTAATGGAAATGCTGCACGTCCGCAAATCAAATGGAACAAGAGTCACTCACTCCAGGGATCTCAACCTTGCCTGTGACAACAGAACATGCTGCAGATACAGGTACGTCTCCCAGAGACTGCTGCTCCTCTGGAATAATCTCCTAATTCATGTAAAGCGGAGCTCCTCAATGACCCTATTTAAGCACAACCTAGAGAAATGGATGGGAGACCGTAAATAAACCGCCAGGGGTGGGACCTATGTCCCTCATGGACAGGGGGCAGTTGGTGCTTATCTTAGACTCGCCCTGCAAATAAAGACCATCTAACCATAGTCAATTAGGGAACACAGGTATAACATGGCTAGGCTTGCAAAGGTCCTAGGGCCATTAGCCTAATACCTTCCTAAGAACCTATGATTAGTTGTGAGCTATGATAAAGTCTGAAACTCAAAAGTAACTCATAATTTAGTGATATCAACCCCAAATGATTTGCCAACATATTCTACAGCAAGGTTGAAACAGTAGGCTTAGGAACTATTTTATATCAAAATTATTATAATATATATATATATATATATATATATATATATATATATATATATATATATATATATATGTATAGTAATTAGAAAAACGAACAAATACAAAATGATTTAACAGACAGCTCATTCTCTAAGCTCAATAATGCCCTTCAGGGGTGTGTGTTATTGTGTGAATAGCACCTTTTCCTAGGGGTGTATAAGCCTTCTGTCTGGAGCATCGGCCTCAGAACACCCCTGGGTGAGTGTTATTTACACAACACCACATATTCTATTGGGCATTATTGCTTGCTTACCTTCAGATTTACACCTGGAATGCTAATACAATTTCTTACAAGTGTATAAACATCCACTTCTCCAGAACAAATAAAGCCTTTTTCTTTGGACAAATCTCTTCATTTCTGATTCTGATAAATCTTTTCTGGATGTCTGACAACAATCTTTTTCTGTTGAACATCTGTTCAACATCTGGAAATGACAGATATTCCAGCTATGATTTCCTGAAATCCCTGAAAGAATCTGTCATAATTATATTGCTACTCATCAAACATATACTGAATACATAACATTATTGAATAACCCATGTTTTCAGAAATAATAACTTTCAGGTTACAGACAGCTGGCAATACAGAGAGAAAGAAACGGGGTGGATAGTCAGCTAAATACATCTTATCCCAAATAGTGCCAGGCCAGGTAAGTTATGGGAAAAAAACAACCTGTTCTTTGTCAAACACTGGCCTTTATGCATGTGAACAATGTTACATGAGGTACAAACGAAATTCTATAGGAGTACATTACCTAACAAAAGACAAGGAACATCAGCAGAAGGCTTTTCAAAACAGTCTTGTATAAAGGCAATTTTTATAACTCATTTAGACCACAACTGCAATGCGAGCATTGCCCATCCCGCTATTATAGCATTTTCTCTGATATGTGGAAAACAAGAAGGGTAACTGAAGAACTGCAGCTGTCTAATGCTTTATTACTTTATGCTTTTATCCTGAATGGTTTGTAGATCAAGCTAGTATTTGCTGAGATATTCAACTTGTTAAATACGCTAAACAGGGAAGTGAACACTAGTCTAAACAAAGGCTTCTACTCAATAGGCATGCCTATTTTCAAAGGTGTAATTGCTTTTGTTTCATTTTTAAAATCTCTACATTCATGAGGACATACAACCATATGACAGAGCAAGTATTTTTTAATGCCTGCTTTATTTCGGTTCTTGCAATTGTGTGGTGCTGTGGTGTATTAAATAGTTTGAGAGGCTCACAGTGGTAGATTTTGCTTGGTTCCAAACTGGGGCTCCTTCTGCATGGAGTCTACATAGCATCCCTATATTCACATGGTTTCATTTTTATTTGAATAGTATTTCTTAACATTTTCCACAATACAAAAAATGAGTATTAACAATTATTTCCATCTTTTCCAAAAACATGCCATAGGTAAATCGATGAACCTCTAAATTGTTTTCAGCTACATGTGTAGTGCAGAGTCCTACAGGAGGTTCAAGACTCAGTTCTGGGAATCGCAGAACCACAAACTACAATCCATGAGTTATAAAGTACAGTTGTGTACCTACCATAAATGTAGATGTTCGAGTGTATTCACTGTTGCAGTCATTACTCTTGGGTTATCCTGCTGGCAGGCTACCCACAGTCGGCCAGAATTCCAAAGTCTAGGTCTGGCGTCGGTTGCTGTTGTCTCTTCCCTGACGTCAGTGCGCCAGGGGTATAAAAGATGCAGCCGACGCCATTTTCTTTAGTTTTTCTTGCCCCAGATGTCAGGTGCCCCAAATAGGTAGGCTGAAAAATATACCAATAAGAAATGCAAGCATAAAAATAACATTTCCTTCATCTACAAGCAAATACATCAAAAAGGTTGTATAGGATAAAGAAGTGCAGATAAGTCCCAGCAAAGAGAAGGGGGATGGTGGGTGGGTAACCTGGACTGCAACAGTGAATACACTCGAACATCTACATTTATGGTAGGTACACAACTGTACTATGTTCATCGTGTTTCACTGTTGCAGTCATTGCTCTTGGGTAGAATCCCAAAGCTGAGGATGGGTGGCTGGGCTAAATAGGATTAGGAGAGGCTATGAGGCCCTGCAGAACTGCAGTGGCGAAGCCTGCTCTGGACTTAGAGTAGAGAGGCAAGTGGTAGTGCTTTGTAAAAGTGTGCACTGAACTCCAAGTTGCAGCCTCTAAGATTTCTTTGGTTGGTACTCCTCTGAGGAAGGCTGCTGAAGTGGCTGCTGCTCTGGTGGAATGAGGCCTAATGCCCTTAGGCACTGATTTGCCATGTTGAAAATAGCAGAAACGGATGCAATGGCCTATCCATTTAGAAATAGTCTGTTTTGAGATAGCCTTTCCTTGTGATCCTGCAGCATATGACACTAAATGTTGCTCAGTCTTTCTGAAAGCTTTAGTTCTGTCCAAGTAGAAGAGTAACTGCCTGTGTATGTCCAAAGAATGCAGAATTTTCTCACCCTTGTTCTGTGGATTTGGGTAAAAGGTAGGCAAGTGAATGGTTTGGTTGAGGGCCACACTGGACACCACCTTAGGCATAAATGTAGGGTTTGTCCTCAGAGAAGCCCTGTCTGGATGAAAAATGATGAAAGGTTCCACAGCCATGAGTGCTTGTAACTCCAAGACTCGCCTTGCATAGGTTATGGCTAGGAGCAGAGCTGTTTTCCAGTATAAGAATTTTATATCTGCTGTTGATGCTGGCTCGAAAGGAGGCAATGTGAGTTTTTCCAAAACATAACTGAGGTCCCAGGCCGGAATTGGTGCTCTCCTTGGGGGCCTAATGTTTTTGGCCCCTCTGAGGTACAACCTTATTAAAGGATGAGAAAAGATAGGTGGTTCCGTATTGTAATGTGCAGGAAGGGCAGAGGCATGAATCTTAATTGATGAGAAAGAAAGACCTTTGTTCAGCATCTCAGTTAGGTATTGTAAAATATGAGGAATATTTGGTACAGACGTGTCAATGCCTTGTTCCTGGTTCCAAGCACAGAATCTCTTCCATTTTTCTGCACAAGATTTTCTGGTACTGGGCCTCCTGGCCTCCAAGATAACATCCATAACAGCTTTTGAAAGAGGAGTGTTCTGAATGGCTACATTATTCGCCATACTGCCACATTTAAGGTCCTGAGTTGGCTGTGCAGGATCGGATTGTTTTGTTGGGTCAGCAAGTGAGATGTTTGAGGCAATATCCATGCTGGACCTTGAGACAAGCTCTTTAGGATTGGGTACCAGTGCTGGCGTGGCCAGTCTGGTGCAATCAGAATCATTTTTGGCTTCTCTTGTCTGACCTTTAGGAGTACTCTGGGAAGGAGAGGCAGTGGGGGAAAAGCATATATTGTTAGATTGTTCCAGCTGAATGATAGGGCGTCCACCTTCCATGCTTGCTTGTGGTAAATCCTTGTGCAAAATCTCTGCAATTGACAGTTGTGAGGGGAGGCAAATAGATCTATGTCTGGGCATCCCCATTTCCTTATGATCATCCTGAAGACTTGTGGATCCAGTTTCCATTTGTGGGGATCCATGAGGTTTCTGCTTAGTTCATCTGCCAGAGTATTTGTTTTTCATGGCAGGAATTCTGCTTGCAGGTGAACTTGAAAAGCCAATGCTGTGTCCCATAAGGTCATTGCTTGTCTGCAGAGGGGGTAGGCATGTGTACCTCCCTGCTTGTTTGTGTACCACATGACCGTAGTGTTGTCTGTCTTTATCAGTAACTGTCCTGGATGAAGCAGGTCCTTGAAAGCTGTCAGGGCATTTTGAACAGCTAGCATCTCTTTTTGATTGATGTGAAGATGGCTCTGGTTTGCAGGCCATGTGCCCTGAATACATTTTCCTGCCATATGGGCCCCCCCCCCCCGGCATAATCTGATGCATCCGTTGTCAGTGTCTGTCTGACTGTGGGTAAACTGAATGGCAGACCCTTGTTGTGGTGACAGGCTTCTGCCCACCATCAAAACTCCTGTTGTAGGCAGGGAATGAGTGCAATTACTGTCTCCAGGCTGTGGCAATGCTGAGTCCAAACACTTTTCAGATACCATTGTAGTTTCCTCATATGCAGTCTGGCATATGGAATTAGTAGAATGCAGGATGCCATGAAACCCACAGCCTGAAGGATTTTCCTTGCAGAAAGGTGGGTTTTTGTTGCCAATTTCTTGAAGTAAGCAGTCAGTTGTTTTTGTTTGTCTGGCGCGAGATAAGCCATCTGGGCAGTTGTATTTAAACTTGCACCCAGGAATATTATCTCTTGAGAGGGCACTAGTTTTGATTTCTTTTCGTTTACTGTGTACCCTAAGCCAATTAGTAATCTTTTTACAAACGCCAGATACTTTAGAAGAGTGTCTTTGTTCTCTGCTTGAATTAGGCAGTCGTCCAAGTAGGGATATATTTGAATTCCTTTTTGTCTGCAAAACGCAATTACTGGTGCCAGGCATTTTGTAAAGACCCTGGGTGCAGTAGATAAGCCAAAGGGCAGTGCAGAGAATTGGTAATGCATTGAGCCAACTATGAATCCGAGGTATCTTCTGCAAGGTTGTCTGATTGGGACATGCAGGTATGCCTCTTTTAGGTCCAAAGTTACGAGCCAAGCCTTCTTGCCCAGCATGGGCAGTAGCTGCTGAAGAGTCAACATCTTGAATTCTGGAACTTCCAGAAACGTATTTAGTATAGACATGTCCAGAATTGGTCTCCAGGTTTTGTCCTTCCCGGGTACTAGGAAAAGTCTGGAGTAAAATCCTTGCCCTTGCTCTTCTTGTGGTACTTGCTGAATGGCCCTCTTGTCCATGAGGGCTGTAATTTGTTTTTGTGCCTCTGCCCATTGATTGTGTGGCAGGTCTGGCATGCCCTTTGACCTTGGTAAAGTGTGGAAATGGAACCTGTAGCCTTGGGACACTATGTTCAAGACCCATTTTCTTTGGTAACGATTTGCCAATTTGATGAAAAAAGTGCTAGTTTTCACCCTAAGGGGGCTGTCAAAAGAAAACTGTTTGGAACTGGTAGAGGAAAGTCATTGGGACTGTTTCCTGTAAGGCTGTGATTTGTCTTCTCCGCTTTTGGAGGTAGGAGCACCCCATTGTTTAGGCCTGTATGAGCCTTGTGGCTGAGATCTGCCTCTGGGACGCCTGCATCTGCCTCTTTGTGGTCTGTCTGAGACTGGAAAGGACCAATTTTTAGAAGGCCAGTTCCTGCTAAACCTGGGTGGCTGTACCTGTAAAAAATCGCTCGACTGTCTGCATGGATTTTGCTTTATCCTCCATTTTTTTCAACAACTCTTCTGCTTTAGTACCAAACAAAGTATCATGCTGTAATGGTGCATCTAATAATTTTGCTTTAACATGATCAGGCAGATTTTGTTCCTTTAACCAAGCATGCCTTCTAACAACAGAACCTGTAACGGCGGCCCTGCAAGAGGCCTCCAGTGAATCATAACCACATTACAAAGTATGCTTTCCCACTTGTTCAGTTGCATGCAATAAATCCTGCAAATTCCTTGTTCTCTGAACATTCAGTATTTGTCAACATTTTCTGTTTAAGTAGTGACATTAAATATTGCTGATATTTAAGCATATGAAATTGACAATTTAAAGCCCTTACAGCCAGGGTAGCAGAAGTGTAAACTCCCCCCCCCCCCATCTGTCTAGAGCCCTAGAATCCCTATCAGAGGGGACAGGGTTTTTTGCAATGGAAGCTTCAACCCCCTTGGGACCTTGAGATATAGTTTCTGGGTCAGCAGCGGGGTTTTTTATATAGGAATTTATGAGAATACGGGACCCTGTAGTATCTGTCTGGCTTAGCAGGTGCAGGGGGTAAAGAGTCAGGGGACAGTCCGGACTCTGAAAATACATCATCTACAATGTCTAGAACAGGTGGAATAGCAAGGGGTCTATGCTAAGGAAGAAGCAGGAAGTCTCTGAGACTTTTCTTAGATTTAGAATAATCTTGGCTCTCCCAGTGGAAATGCTCCCTCATAGTATGCAGTGTTTCCCCAAAAGAATAGTCCTCAGGAGGAGAGGCTGAAGGAATGGATTCTTCAGCATCAGAATCCTCACAGGGAAGCATGGAGTAATCCTGTTCAGAAGAGGAATCAGAGGAAATAGAAACCTGATCAGAAGAATCATACTCTGTCTCTTGCCTAGGCCTCTTATCAGGAGGGGGTTGGGAGCCCCTGATCAAGGTAATTAGGTCTTCGGCCATTTTTGAGCATCTGTTTTCTAGGCATGGAAGTCTGAATAGGGAAATGCTGTACTTGTTTCTTTGTCTTTAGAGCTGCTTTAGTCTTTGTCTTTGAAGGTGAAGATGGCTTAACGTATAGTTGTGTAGGTTTGAAAACACCCTCAGAAGCAGATGCCTGCTCAGCGGCTCCGGACCCATCTGAGGGATTGATTTCCAAGTGTCCAATACCTTGAGTTTCCAGAGGCCCAGTCAGCTCCACGTGGGAGTTGGTAGCGGCCTGTGGCTCTGAGGTAGCGGGCGCCAGGGGCTGCGAAAGTGCCTCACTGAGAACTGGTGACTGGCCTAGAAGAGGCTTCGTCATCGATTTTGGACCTCGGATGCCTATCCTTGTCCTTGCGTTTTTTGTAAACTCCGGTGGTCGGCTGTTCCACCGGCATTATATAATTAAATCTTCGGCCAAAGTAATGAAATGCAAAATCGAACCGACGCTTGATAGTGCATTGGTTAAATCTAGCACAAAACCGACAGCTAGCAACGTTGTGATCAGGGCCTAGGCAAGGAATACAGTAAGAGTGAAAATCCTTATGAGGTATTTGCTTCCTACAAGAAATACAATTGTTAACTTTTTCTGACATCTGTCTGGAGCAAGAAAAAAGTTTCCCAACGGGGTACTTAGCTTTAATGAAGACTTTGGTTCTGAAATTCAGATTTGAAAATCTCAGGAGTCGGCCGAGCGGCACTTGCGAACTGCTTTTGCTTCGGGCACTGCGCGGCAAGAAAGACTGAAGAAAATGGCATCGGCTGCATCTTTTATACCCCTGGCGCACTGATGTCAGGGAAGAGGCGACAGCAACCGACGCCAGACCTAGACTTTGGAATTCTGGCCGACTGCGGGTAGCCTGCCAGCAGGATAACCCAAGAGTAATGACTGCAACAGTGAAACACGATGAACATCTGCAAAGTACAAAACTCGCTGTTATACATTAAAAGCATTTTACTGCCGAGTCAAGCCCAGCTGTACCCCCAATGTGGGAAGGCTGCAGCCCTGCACTTCTAATGCTTAATATATATTAACTCTGACATTCTTACAAGTTGGAAACGAGGGAACTGTCTTAAAAGACATTTTGGACTCTGTATACATTTCCCCTTCTAGTACTTGTATTCTGCAAGATAATGAGAGTAATCTTTGTCCTTAAATATACAGTGTGAACTCATGTAGTACATGTGTATATGTATTTTTTTTACAATGCACTGGGTGGAATTTGTTCTCTGTCTTACTCTGAATGATTGTTAAAGACTCAGGTGCCCACACAAATCTCATCTAAATATAGTGGGTATAGGTGAAAGAAAAATCAAGTTTTTGTGATGCCATATATATTTTTTTAATTATGCATGTTTTTGTTATTTTTCATGTCCTGAGCATAAAACATATATAGACATGAAACTGAAATGAAACTAAAAACAACACTATCCAATACAGCATAAAATATAAAGAAAGGAAATGTATAAGATATAAAACTCAAACACTGCTAAACATGATCTTCAATCACTGTAAGCAAGACAGGATGTTAACATCATTTCTACCCGTGTCTCCTTATGTTACTTCAGTTGCAATAGACCACTTTTTTATACTGTGTAGAACATTCCAATAATATCCATTTTAATGCTCGTTTGTTGTTCTACAGTAGTATTGCTGGTCAAACACTTACTCCTTCTAGCACATGGTCAGGAAGACTTCTAGGGGAATAAAGGAAAAGTCTCAGTTTCCACCAACCTTTTTATAGTGGAACAGTCCATTTATGTAATAAAATGCTTTTAAAGAGATAGCTCAAATTTCAAACAAATATATTAGTCACAACAAGTAAATATTAACACATTGTATTAACAGAATCCAACATCAGTTCTACCACTTAATGCAGTCTTAAACATACTATTCTAACATTTTGTAATTCATACATACTTTTACAATATTTAGAAGTTAAGGAAGAAGTACAAAATCCATTCAGAATGCTCCCAATAAAAGGTGTCTTACAAATATTTCACACATTTTATTCAACGCATAATTTATATAATTAACCATTCACAAAATTCATCTTCATTTCAATAAACATAACAAATGATGCAACTTTTGTATGTGAAAGAGCAGAAAGCTGTGCTTGTGAAAAACACCTCATGCTCATTTTATATCACACGTTGCCAAGGGAAGTCCACATTCAGAACTCAAGTGCAATGATGTCAAACTTTAGTATGAAGCATGTTTCCATTGCATTTAGTACCCATCTTCTCCTCTTGTGTGGTTTTGTGTATCCAAACCTATACATTTAAAAAATCAGTAAACTTTCCATCATGATGTTATTGGACAAGTAGTGCTATCACAACTGCCTAAATTACTTTGGCTACATCCTTAATATGCTCTTGGATGCATAGTTTATCCCTGTGTTTAGTCTGTCAAATACACCATTTAGATTTTGCCCAACTGCATTACAGCACCATTTCAGACTGATGTAAGACATTCACACAATCTCATTTTCTACAAATTTACTATATACTTACTAATTTGCATTACAAAACTGCATAGATTACAGTGCTCATGTACACTTTCCTTTAGATAAATCAGTAGCTTTGTTTTGTATGGTGCACAGTTAATACCAGTTTACCCGAGATAATCAAAGTGAAATTAATGCAACAAACACATGCATAAAAAGGTGGATGCAAAAATGGGCACCAGAAAGCAAAAAATAAGATTCCAGCTTTAAAGATAAATATCTCAATTTATAAAATGGATGTGATAATAAAGCAGACTGGGTGACACCTTTATTGCATAAGAAATATCAACATGATATAGTAGCAAGCTTGTCTTCCTGCAAAATCATGAATAAGAAATCAGGTGAAAAATTGTATTTCAAACAGGTAAGGACACCATGTTCAACCACACCAGGAAAGAGATTAACAGAAGAGTGGTAGGAAGGACTTTAAACACCCCCAACAGCAAGTTGGTGGTTGATCCTATCACTCAAAAAAATTCTTCAAATGCCACAATTCTGTACTACACACAAAGCCATCTCCATTTACTCTCACTGGTATACTCTTCTTACCTACAGTACACCCTGGCTTTTCTGTAGTACTTACCCTCATCACCTGTATTTTCCCTTTACTACTGTGTCTTCAAATCAATTTCTGTACACCATCTATGATTGCCACCCGCAATACCCCAGCACCCCTTGGAGTTGCATTTTATTACAAACCATCTCCACCTTTTTAAAGTCAGAAAACCAATCCAAAGGACATCATCACAACAACAGATTCATGATATTACCTTCACGCACTAACACACACAAACACATATAAAAAGCTGTAACATCTAGCCACTTCCACACAAATACACTCTACCACAAGCTCTATCAATTGTTTTCAGTAGCATTATAAAATCATCATCATTCCAAACCACACAATTCCCATTAATCTATTAATTGCTACCACACAACTCTCTGTTGCTCATACATAACATCCTACCACTCTTAATTCCTTCATCCAAACCTCCTATTTTACATTTACCCAAAACACCTATTTTTCAACCCTATACAAATACACCTATACTCACCATTTTAAGGTTACCTACCTGAATACTGGTTTCAAGCACAACTTAACAAGAGCCAGATGCAAGCATTTTCCCTCCACCCACATCCTAGCATGTGCTATACTTTTGTCTGGAGACATTCACTCTAATCTTGTTTAAGGAAACAACTTAACCTACTCGCATTCCAAACCGCACAGCAAAACCCCTCTAAAACTTTTTAATATCAGTCTAAGTATATGCAATACACTCACAGATCTACATAAATACATTTCTGAACACTCACCGTTCATTCTCTCCAAAACTTATACTTGGTGAAAACCAGAACTGTACAGTTCTGTAAATAAACTTAGAACAGTAGATGCTCAAACGATGACTGTTGTAGCAGCTATATGGATTATACATTGCCAAGCATAGCCAGCTTCCAAAGCTTCAGGGCACCTTCCACACACCCACACTCAGCTAGAGCTGAGCTGACAAAAAGACAGGTTTAGGCACCAAGCCCTTTAGAGCTTTGATGCCAATACAGAGAGACAGAAAGGTGGAAGGACAATGTTAGGAGCAAAAAAAAAAAAAAAAGTATTCACACCCTGGCATAAGCAACACACCAAAAACAGGGGGGGGGAGTGGTTACTGCAGCAGTGATCATTCAAACATCCACTATTATGGTACGTTTACTTATACAACTGTACTACTTTCTTCATAATGATCACTGCTGCATTAGCTTTGGCTATAAAGTTTCATTACCACTGTTTACTATTTTTGGGAATTGGAAGGGGAAGGATCCAACAGCCCCTGGAGAATGGTCCTAGCAAAACCCGATCTAGACCTAGAGAAAGAATCAAGCTTGCAAAGAATTTTAAATACACAGGGCCATGCTGCAGCTTCTAGAATACTTCTAGAATCAAACACTTAACAAAAAGCTATTGACAAAGCCAAGGGCCTGTAGAGAGGGCCCTAACCATCCCTGGAATAGATATGTTATGGCAAGTATAACAAAAGATAATAGCCTTAGACAACCATTTGGAAATAGCCTGCTTTGACACCGGCTGCCCCTTCTTCTTACCTTCACAACTGATCCAAAGATTTGATCAGTGAAAGGCACTGATCAACAATCTACCAAAACAGCAGAGGCCTCCAAAGCAGACACCCAAACAACTGCCACCTCATGACATAACACAAGCAACACATAGATCACAAAGTCAGTGTGCAAATCAGTCACAGCCCTTAAGGCCAAACACAATGCCAGACACACTTGTCATAGGTGACTCCATAGTCAGACACACTGACGTCCCACTCACCAGACTGAACAAGGAGAGGGTCACAGTAAGCTGCCTGTCGGGCGCTAGAATCCGCCACATAACACAAGCACTCAGGTCTCTCCACAGCAAGTACAAGTATGACTCAGTCATTGTCCATGCCGGTGTGAATGACCTGAGACGTACCTCCCTGGACTACATGAAAAGAGACATAAAGGAGCTCTCAGATTATGTAGCCCAGGCTGGTATGACCCTGACCCTGAGCAGTATCCTACCTTCACCAAGAATGATGCCACAATACAGAGACAAAATGATCAGTTTTAATAATTGGCTTAATTTCTGGTGTCATTCTAAGGGGATCCAATGTCTGTCTGCCTGGAATGACATGCTTGACAAGCCACGCTGCTTCGCAAGGGACGGCTTGCACCTGTCACCCCTGGGTTTCCGGATATTGGCAAAGGCTCTTGCCACCCCCATAGTGCCTTTTTTAGACAAGGCTCAAATTCTAAACCCACCGCCCTAGAAAACAATAATGGAAAAAATCTAAGGGTAATGCTGCTCAATGCCAGAAGTCAAAATCTCAAGATGCACGCCCTCAAAGCCCTCCTCAGTATGGAGAACATCGATGTCTGTGCTGTGACTGAAACCTGGTTCAAGGCTCCTGAGAGCACCCCGGCACTATCAGGTTTTACCTCATATCATGCGTTCCGGCCCCAAAACCTGGACCGTACCACAAAAGGAGGGGGTGTATCCATATTCATCAAGGATACCCACACCTCCAGGCTGGTGGCAACTAACGAAGCATCAGAGACCATTCAGGTGCAATTAACCATAGGCAAAACTGCTCTACAGTTTGTAGCATGTTACAGGCCACCCTCTCAAACTCAGGAACCCCACCCAGCCTTCCTAAAGACACTGGAGAGTATAAATGTCTCTCCAAACACCATCATATTGGATGACTTCAACTACCCAAACATAGACTGGGGACATTACTCAAGCCCCAATACCCTAGCCCAAAGGTTCCTGGAGTTCATAAACTCAAATGCTATGGAACAACTTGTCACCATTCCCACAAGAGGTGAAAATATACTAGACCTGATCATCACAAACATGGGGACAAAATGCTCCACACCGGAAGTATATCCCTCATTGGTGAGATCAGACCATAAACTAATCTCACTGGAGATCCACATCCTGCCCCCACCCCCAACAAAAAAGACCACAGTGAAGAACTTCTCAAAAGCCAACTTCACACTTCTTAAGACTGGTGTGGTATCCTTCAAGGCCCCTGAGCCATTGGAAACCACAACCCACGATGCTGAATCCCTTACAAATGCTTTCTACGAGCACCTCCAGGATTGCATGGATCAAGCAATCCCAAATAAAATCAAGACCCTTTCCACCAAAGGCAAGCGCCCGATCTGGTGGACCCCAGCCATAAACAAACTTTACAACAAGAGGAGAAAGCTACTACAAGATAGAGCAAAATCCCTAAAAGGGAAGACATCTCTGATCAATGCTAGTAAAAAACTACGATCACTCATAAAATCATCCAAGGCCAACTTTGAGAGAAAAATCGCCAAGGACTCAAAAGTCAATCATAAGGCCTTCTTTAGCTATGTTAGAAATCTGGGTGGAAACTCCCAGATATGCTCAGAATTAGTCCAAAATGATACAAAAATCACTGAACCCACAGACATTGCAAACATACTGGCAGACAGGTTCAGTGAAAATTTCTCCCCCCCAAAAGGAGAAATATCTATCCCAGCAGAGTGTAGCCTCCCAATCATCTCAAATGCCCAGGTGAGAGCTGCTCTCTAAAGCTAAAAACACAGCATCAATGGGACCGGATGGTGTCCCCGGCTGTGTGCTACATGAACTCAATGAGGAACTAAACCCACACATAAGGCTGCTGTTTAATCTTAGCCTTACCACAGGATACGTACCCAAAGAGTGGTGTACGGCAACTGTGGTCCCACTCCACAAAGGCGGTGCTTCTACGGACCCTGGTAATTACCGCCCCATAAGCTTAACAAGCCTGGTCTGCAAAGCTATGGAGAGGATCATAATGGAACTCATAAATAAAGACATAGGGGACCTACAGACATTGGATCCTACCCAATTCGGCTTTGTCCAGGGCAAATCATGCCTCTTGAACTTGGTCGACTTTTTTGAAACAGTCACCAAGGCCATTGATGAGGGTAAGGCAGTTCACACAGCCTACCTTGACCTTGCAAAAGCTTTCGACACAATACCCCACTCGGGTATCATAGAAAAGCTCACCAGCTTAAATGTAAACCCATATGTCACAAGATGGGTTGCAAACTGGCTCAAGGACAGAACCCACAGGGTTAGAGTTGCTGGTGCCATGTCAGACTCCAAGCCGGTCACAAGCGGTGTCCCACAGGGCTCAGTCCTGGGCCCCCTCTTGTTTGGCATCTACTTTTCAGAAGTGCAGGCAAACATAGGAGGATTGTGGCTGACAAAGTTTGCAGATGACTGCAAACTGGGCGCCATAGTTGAAAATCCATCAGACACAGATATCCTTCAGAGAGGTCTCATAGAAACGGATAACTGGTGCCAGAGCCATGGCCTTAAGCTAAACGCCAAAAATGTATAGTCATACCCTTTGATAAAAACAAGGTAACCCCAAGTTACCACATAGGTGGCAATCCATTAAGCACAGAAGAGGTTATCAGGGACCTGGGGACCCAAGTTGACAGTAACCTTTCTTTTGACACTCACATTGCCAAAGTGGTTAGGAGGACCTTCTACATTGCCCACGGATTATGAAGGGATTCACATCCAGATCAAGGGAGGTCATTGTTCCCTTGTACTCTTCACTTATCAGACCAATGATTGAGTACAATGCCCCATTCGGAATGTATCTTACCCGACACCTGCAGCAATTAGAAAGACCCCAAAAGTTCCTCACCAAAAGGATAAAGGGGCTCAAAAATATGCCATATGCTGCCCGACTGAAGAAACTCCAGCTCTATTCAGTCGCATACCGTCTGCTCAGAGGTGACCTGTGCCTGACATACAAGGCCATGTCCAACCCGGAATTAATGGACATGCTCCACCTCAAAAAATCCAAATCCATCAGAGCCACAAGAGCAAGAGACTTGAACCTCAACACGGATATAAATAGGACGTGCTGGAGGGACAGATTCATCACCCAGAGACTCCCTATGCTGTGGAACAGAATCCCGGTCCATGTGAGACAGAGCACCTCGCTGGCTCTGTTCAAGAGGAATCTTGACCAGTGGATGGGAGATCGTAGGTTTACCCCGGGGATCATCTCTGTATCACTGCTGGACAGAGGCACGGCAAACTAATGGGTATAGTATTCTTCAACCTAAGGGGTGGTGAAAGCCACACAACTCTGGCTAGGCTTATAAATGCCCTAGGGCAGATAGCCTAGTATGACCCTATGAACCTATGAAATATTAAGTTTTGTCATGCTAGTATCAGAGTTGTTTGTGAAAATACAAGGTATGGAGTATCTTTTCTTCCTTGTTTGTAGGTTCAAGAAGGAAAATGGTGAGATGGATAGTTTGGTTTACAGTATACTCAGATACCTCTTTAGGCATAAAAGAAGGCTTATTTCTCAAATAAGCCCATCTCTGTGGAAAATGAGACAGGCTTGACTCACCATAAATGCTTGCTACTTAGATACTTCCACAGCAGAGATCAGAATAATCAGCAAAATGTTCCATATTAAGAACCTCAAATCAGCCAGATTAGCCTGTTCAAATGCAAAGATTAGCTTCTAACATAAAATTAAAATTCCAAGGAAGGGCCACTGGTTTTCTTAGACACCTATTATGCAAAACCCTTTTCCAAAACAGCACTGAAACAGAGGGATCCATAGGCAGACATGCTGAAAGTTTCCTAGGGCAAACTAGGGAAAAAAACAAACTTAACATCTACACAGGTGGGGGGAGGGCTATGCTCCCCACCCCCAACTAAATACACCAACTCTGAGATTGCACTACAGTGGGGAAAAGGGTAAATTCCAGATGCTGGCCAACCATAATTTTGCCCTAGGAAAGTTTTGCTGAAAACTTAGTTCAATGACTAGTTTGTTCGCTCAAAAAATGTTCGATGAAGAGGCGTTCACTAAATAGTGATTCGATGATGTGATATAGACCTGCAACATCACAAAATGTGATAAACAGTAACTCACATCTACTTTAAAAGCATGTAACTGAAACTCATTGAAATATCTACCAATAGATGACACAACACTGGATCTAATCAGATCTTCCTCAATGTACTCGATAAAATATTCCCGTTGAGGAAAAAATAAATAAATAAATAAAGCTGCATTCTGCACCATGGCTAACACAAACAACTAAAAAAGTAATCCATACAAAGATAAAGCCTGGAAATCCTGGCTAGAACAGAAAACACTTAAGAGCTGCCAGGCATTCAGGTAAATGTAACCTCACCAAAACTAAAGTCACTATAGACAAAAAAAATACCTTGCACTTCAAAAATCTAACCAAAACAATCCTTAAGCTTTTTAGGTATCCGTGAATAAGCTTCTAGATGCTGACAGAGCAAAGCAACGAAACCCCAGAAGCTATTGCCACCAGTTTTCACACTTACTTCATCCAAACTTGTTACCAAAATCACTAAAACCAGCACCAATATTTACCCTCCTAGCATCTGCTTAGTGACATCCACGATAACTCTTTCGCTCTAAAACCAATCACCATATCCACAATCAAAATGTTTCCTCTCAAACTAAAACTCACACCCCTAGCCACAGATAACATCCCAGCACAGTACCCTACCCAGTATATGTATCAATCAACAGATCAATTCAAGAAAAGTACGTTCTAGCTATCTGGAAAAAATCCTACATCCTGCCCATACACAAAGGAGAGCACTCTGTAGAGCTATCAGACTACAGAACAACTGATATCCTTCCTCCCATCGCAAACATTTTAGCAAATTGCATTCATACTCAACTGCTACAATACCTCACAGTAAAAATATCTTCTTTCCTACCTAACATAGATATAGTCCGCATCACATCACTACAACAGCTCTCTTGGACTGTGTCAATACCATCAGCCTTAATAGAAACAATTGTAAAGTGGCTTCCTCACTACTTTTGGATCTGACAAAGGCTTCTGACATTGTCTCACATGACAAACTATTCCAAAACCTAGAATGTATAGGTTTTTCACAGCCCAACCTCCGATGGTTTAACAGCTATCTGACCAACCAACACCAAGCTATAAAGTGACAATCACCTTCATGTTCCTTTTGTTACAAACACTGCTTGGGTATCTCAAGGGTCTGTCTTAAGTTCCCTACTGTTTAACATCTTCAGAAATACCTTGCACAAAGCCTCTATGCATGCATAACTTGTTTAGTATGCAGATAACTCAGTTCTCATCCGTGTAGCTAAAAATCTGTTTAAACTCCAAACAATTACCCAAGTGTCCTTCTCTCTCATTGAAGCTTAGCTAGATAGCATCCTGCTTCTGCTAAATCCTACAAAACAAAAACAAACTGATTCTATTTACCCCTAAATTTCACTCAGATGCCAATATGGCCTTCAAAATATAATCCTCAAACATCATCCAAATTCTAAGTTACAGATGCTAAACTGGAAAAGTGTTACCATAGATGAAAACCTAAAATTTGATCTGCACATACAAGTAGTAGTCAAAAAGATAAATCAAAAACTTGAAACATTATACAAATAAAACACTATCTCACTGAACCTAGACAGATATAATTTTTCTGCTATCTACTGCCAACACTACTTTATGCCTCCCCTATACTTGTAAATTTCCATGTCAACGAAACCTCCAAGCAACAACAATGCTACAACAAAATAGTTAGGTTTACACTTCCCTGCCCTCAAAAAATTAACTGGCTATAACTACATCATCACCTAGGCCACTCACAAGAAGTTGCAGTCTTCAGCTCTGTATATAAACCTAACAAGTTTTCCAGACAAACACATCCTCCTATGAGATCTACCCCAAAGAAGTCTATGCTCAACAGACAAAACTTTACTATCCACTCACAAATCCAGTAACTCAGCAATGGAAGCTCTTTCTTCCATTCACATCCCCAAAGTATGGAAGTCATTGTCTCTGCCACTAAGACTCAAGAACAACCTGTCCACTCTCAAAGAGCAACTAAATGATGATCAGCAGAACACCTTGTTATGCTCTTACTCCTCCCTAGGCCAACACAAACAACCCCTTTCCTTACCCCAACACAAACAACCCCTTTCCTTACCCCAACACAAACAACTCCCTTCCTTACCACCACGCTCCCACATTTCCCTCACTCTCTACCGTTAGGTTAAACTTCTTGATGCTACTGTATACAACTAACATTGTTATGCCTATAACTTACTTACTACTCTACCCTCTAAAGAATATATTATGCTAATGCAACCTGAATGCCTTGTCTAAACTTCAACTTTAATACAGGTATTAATGGTTTCTTATGTATAGCCATGTTTACAGTGTACAACTACAAATGCTTGTATATAAAATACATACCATTTCAACATGATATAGTGATTGCACCAGTATGAATATATACTTTTATGCTCTATGCTTTTACATAACGTGAACCAATATGCTACTGCTGATCAGTTTCTAATACTACACTGTCAAAGATAGCACTAATACTTAATTTACCTGTGTTAATGTACATTGTGTCTTGTACTGCATTATACCAAAGGAGGTTTTCTCCATAGGCATCTGCTGAAAAGGGGTGCTAATGGCATTAATGGAAGAACTTTTGGTCAATATTGCTCGGCAGAGTCCATCAAATTGATAAAGCAGCTCAATGAGAGAACAAGAGAAGGCAAACAATTCTTACAGCAATGCATTCAGACGTATACATAGGGAGATACCTCATTCAGCCTTACAACAGAAGGCAAACAATTTCTACAACAATGCATTCAGACGTATAGATAGGGAGATACCTCATTCAGCCTTACAACAGAAGGCAAACATCTACAGCAATGCATTCAGACGTACAGATAGGGAGATACCTCATTCAGCCTTACAACAGAAGGCAAACAATTTCTGCAGCAATGCATTCAGACGTATACATATGGAGATACCTCATTCAGCCTTACAGCAGAAGGCAAACAATTCTAACAGCAATGCATTCAGACGTATACATAGGGAGATACCTCATTCAGCCTTACAACAGAAGGCAAACAATTCTTCATTCAGCCTTACAACAGAAGGCAAACAATTCTTACAGCAATGCATTCAGACGTATACATAAGGAGATACCTCATTCAGCCTTACAACAGAAGGCAAACAATTTTCTACAAAAATGCATTCAAACGTATACATAGGGAGATACCTCATTCAGCCTTACAACAGAAGGCAAACAATTTTCTACAACAATGCATTCCGACGTATAGATAGGGAGATACCTCATTCAGCCTTACAACAGAAGGCAAGCAATTTTCTACAACAATGCATTCAGACGTATACATAGGGAGACACCTCATTAAGCCTTATAACAGAAGGCAAACATCCACAGCAATGCATTCAGACGTATAGATAGGAAGATACCTCATTCAGCCTTACAACAGAAGGCAAACAATTTCTACAGAAATGCATTCAGACGTATACATAGGGAGATACCTCATTCAGCCTTACAACAGAAGGCAAACAATTCTTACAGCAATGCATTCAGACGTATACATACGGAGATACCTCATTCAGCCTTACAAGAGAAGGCAAACAATTCTTACAGCAATGCATTCAGACGTATACATAGGGAGATACCTCATTCAGCCGTGCAACAGAAGGCAAACATATACAGCAATGCATTCACACATATAGATAGGGAGATACCTCATTCAGCCTTACAATAGAAGGCAAACAATTTCTACAGCAATGCATTCAGACGTATACATAGGGAGATACCTCATTCAGCCGAACAAAAGAAGGCAAACAATTCTTACAGCAATGCATTCAGACGTATAGATATGGAGATACCTCATTCAGCCTTACAACAGAAGGCAAACAATTTTCTACAACAATTCATTCAGACATATAGATATGGAGATACCTCATTCAGCCTTACAAAAGAAGGCAAACAATTCTTAAAGCAATGCATTCAGACATATAGATATAGAGATACCTCATTCAGCCTTACAACAGAAGGCAAACAATTCTTACAACAAAGCATTCAGAAGTACAGATAGGGAGATACCTCATTCACACTTACAACAGAAGGCAAACAATTTTCTACAGCAATGCATTCAGACGTATACATAGGGAGATACCTCATTCAGCCTTACAACAGAAGGCAAACAATTTCTACAGCAATGCATTCAGACATATACATAGGGAGATCTCATTCAGCCTTACAACAGAAGGCAAACAATTTCTACAGCAATGCATTCAGACGTATACACAGGGAGATACCTCATTCAGCCTTACAACAGAAGGCAAACAATTATTACAGCAATACATTCAGACGTATACATAGGGAGAAACCTCATTCAGCCTTACAACAGAAGGCAAACAATTTCTACAACAATGCATTCAGATGTAAACATAGGGAGATGCCTCATTCAGCCGTACAACAGAAGTCAAACATCTACAGCAAAGCATTCAGATGTATAGATACGGAGATACCTCATTCAGCCTTGCAACAGAAGGCAAACATCTACAGCAATGCATTCAGAGGTACAGATACAGTGATACCTCATTCAGCCATACAACAGAAAGCAAACATCTACAGCAATGCATTCAGACGTATAGATACGGAGATACCTCATTCAACCTTACAACAGAAGGCAAACATCTACAGCAATGCATTCAGACGTATAGATATGGAGATAACTTATTCAGCCGTACAACAGAAGGCAAACATCTACAGCAATGCATTCAGACGTATAGATACGGAGATACCTCATTCAGCCATACAACAGAAGGCAAACATCTACAGCAATGCATTCAGATGTATAGATACGGAGATACCTCATTCAGCCGTACAACAGAAGGCAAACAATTTCTACAACAATGCATTCAGACGTATACTTTGGGAGATACCTCATTCAGCCATAAAACAGAAGGCAAACAATTTCTACAACAATGCATTTAGACGTATACATAGGGAGATACCTCGTTCAGCCTTACAACAGAAGGCAAACAATTTCTACAGCAGTGCATTCAGACGTATACATAGGGAGATACCTCGTTCAGCCTTACAACAGAAGGCAAACAATTTCTACAGCAGTGCATTCAGACGTATACATAGGGAGATACCGCATTCAGCCTTACAACAGAAGGCAAAGAATTTTCTACAACAATGCATTCAGACGTATAGATACGGAGATACCTCATTCAGCCATACAAGAGAAGGCAAACATCTACAGCAATGCATTCAGACGTATAGATACGGCGATACCTCATTCAGCCGAACAAAAGAAGGCAAACAATTCTTACAGCAATGCATTCAGACGTATAGATACGGAGATACCTCATTCAGCCTTACAACAGAAGGCAAACAATTTTCTACAACAATTCATTCAGACATATAGATACGGAGATACCTCATTCAGCCTTACAACAGAAGGCAAACAATTCTTAAAGCAATGCATTCAGACATATAGATACGGAGATACCTCATTCAACCTTACAACAGAAGGCAAACATCTACAGCAATGCATTCAGACGTATAGATATGGAGATAACTCATTCAGCCGTACAACAGAAGGCAAACATCTACAGCAATGCATTCAGACGTATAGATACGGAGATACCTCATTCAGCCGTACAACAGAAGGCAAACATCTACAGCAATGCATTCAGATGTATAGATACGGAGATACCTCATTCAGCCGTACAACAGAAGGCAAACAATTTCTACAACAATGCATTCAGACGTATACTTTGGGAGATACCTCATTCAGCCATAAAACAGAAGGCAAACAATTTCTACAACAATGCATTTAGACGTATACATAGGGAGATACCTCGTTCAGCCTTACAATAGAAGGCAAACAATTTCTACAGCAGTGCATTCAGACGTATACATAGGGAGATACCTCATTCAGCCTTACAACAGAAGGCAAAGAATTTTCTACAACAATGCATTCAGACGTATAGATACGGAGATACCTCATTCAGCCATACAAGAGAAGACAAACATCTACAGCAATGCATTCAGACGTATAGATATGGCGATACCTCATTCAGCCGAACAAAAGAAGGCAAACAATTCTTACAGCAATGCATTCAGACGTATAGATATGGAGATACCTCATTCAGCCTTACAACAGAAGGCAAACAATTTTCTACAACAATTCATTCAGACATATAGATATGGAGATACCTCATTCAGCCTTACAAAAGAAGGCAAACAATTCTTAAAGCAATGCATTCAGACATATAGATATAGAGATACCTCATTCAGCCTTACAACAGAAGGCAAACAATTCTTACAACAAAGCATTCAGAAGTACAGATAGGGAGATACCTCATTCACACTTACAACAGAAGGCAAACAATTTTCTACAGCAATGCATTCAGACGTATACATAGGGAGATACCTCATTCAGGCTTACAACAGAAGGCAAATAATTTCTACAGCAATGCATTCAGACGTATACATAGGGAGATACCTCATTCAGCCGTACAACAGAAGGCAAACAATTTTCTACAGCAATGCATTCAGACGTATACACAGGGAGATACCTCATTCAGCCTTACAACAGAAGGCAAACAATCCTTACAACAATGCATTCAGACGTATACATAGGGAGATACCTCATTCAGCCTTACAACAGAAGGCAAACAATTTCTAGAGCAATGCATTCAGATGTATACATAGGGAGATACCTCAGTCAGCCTTACAACAGAAGGCAAAAGATTTCTACAGCAATGCATTCAGGCGAATACATAGGGAGATACCTCATTCAGCCTTACAACAGAAGGCAAACAATTTCTACAGCAATGCATTCAGACATTTACATAGGGAGATACCTCATTCATCCTTACAATAGAAGGCAAACAATCTCTACAGCAAATGCATTCAGATGTATAGATAGGGAGATACTTCATTCAGCCTTACAACAGAAGGCAATTTTCTACAACAATGCATTCAGACGTATAGATACAGAGATACCTCATTCAGCCTTACAACAGAAGGCAAACAATTTTCTACAACAATGCATTCAGACGTATACATAGGGAGATACCGCATTCAGCTGTAAACAGAAGGCAAACAATTTCTACAGCAATGCATTCAGACGTATACATAGGGAGATAACTCATTCAGCCTTACAACAGAAGGCAAACTATTTCTACAACAATGCATTCAGACGTATCCATAGGGAGATACCTCATTCAGCCTTACAACAGAAGGCAAACAATTCTTACAACAATGCATTCAGACGTATACATAGGGAGATACCTCATTCAGCCTTACAACAGAAGGCAAGCAATTCTTACAACAATGCATTTAGATGTATACATAGGGAGATACCTCATTCAGCCATACAACAGAAGGCAAATAATTTTCTACAGCAATGCATTCAGACGTATAGATATAGAGATACTTCATTCAGCCTTACAACAGAAGGCAAACAATTTGCTACCGCAATGCATTCAGACGTATAGACAGAGATACCTCATTCAGCCTTACAACAGAAGGCAAACAATTTTCTACAACAATGCATTTAGACGTATACATAGGGAGATACCTCATTCAGCTGTACAACAGAAGGCAAACAATTTTCTACAGCAAAGCATTCAGATGCATAGATACAGAGATACCTCATTCAGCCTTACAACAGAAGGCAAACAATTTTCTACAGCAATGCATGCCAACGTATACATAGGGAGATAACTCATTCAGCGTCAACTTAAATATTACTGACGTGCAAGTCTCTGCATTCAAAGAAGGTGCAATATTCCTTATGTTGTGATTATGCAGCTCTACAGATTTGGTAGGTTGGACTTGATGAATGAGCAACAATACAAATGCATTCACTTACTTGAACTGGACCATGGTTAAATGGCTCCCCCAACCATTCTGTCTTCTTAATTATCATATCAATGAACTGAATTAGTGGTCATATCATTCTGTGTAGAAATATTGACACCAGCAGTTATGCTGACTAAGCAACTTGTGACCATTTAGAAAAAAAAAAAGGCCAGAACAATAAACTACACCATCCCCACTAATAATTAGCTAAAATATATCTTCTCCACTACTGCCAGACTCAGCATTTTAAAAAAGTTGAAGTTCTATTAATGCTAAACAAGTACAATCTAGCAGCACTGCTAAGCAAAACTATGCTAGAACTCTCTTCTTCATTTTTATTAAACATATTTTTTTCTTTTTAATCAAAAGTATTGCTTAATGCAACAAACAGAAGAGAACATGCCATCAGAAGACTTGCAGTGTATCTGAAAGAGTACAGCAATTAACCCTAAAGCCCCTTAGGCACTGCTGAGGTTATAGTTCCAACGCTGCATTTTATTCTCCACCTTTAAACATGTACTTTTGTGGCCATGGTGGTGCAGCAGGTAGCATGGTCACCTCACTGCAAGAGGTTCTCCGGATCGATTCTCGGCTGGAGAGTCTTCTGTGCAGTTTCTCCATGTCCTTCCCATGGTCACATGAGTTTTAAAGACACTCAGAGAGAGTGTGTGTGTGTGTGTGTGTGTGTGTGTGTGTGTGTGTGTGTGTGTGTGTGTGTGTGTGTGTGTACGCGTGCGTGTGTGCCTTGTGTGAAGGCTGGCCACCGGACAGGCAACTTGACACCATAAAAACTCCAATGCCAATCAATCGGTGGGAGAGCCTGAAACACACACTTTAAACATGTACTTTCATGCATTGTCTGTCAATTGTAGAATCCAGCCTGCCCAATTTGTATTCAGGTTTATTTTGTTTTCTGTAATACAATTTCCATTCACACATTGTATTTTGACAAGTTTTTTTTTTTAATCAGCTATAAACTTCATTAAGTTTAAAAGTAAAATTTCAGCTATATACAACAAAATATTTAGGAGCATCAAGAAATTAAGTTTTGATAAAAGGAGACATCAACAAAAGAAAAAAAACGTCAGACAAAAATTACTAAGTAGAAAAGCATCTATAAATTAAAGTAATTGGATACAATGGTTAAAAATGAGCACTCCAAGCACAGATCCCACAGGCTGCTTACATGCTTTCATACAGAGTATGAACTGTTTCTAGCGTTCACGAAAAATCTTTTTTTTTATCTTTTGGTTAGGTGATTTTTGATCCCATGCCATCCAACCATTAAGCCTCCCCCAAATCGGACGGAGCTCATTCATTCAGTTCTGCAGCTTTCACCTGTAGCTGAGGCAAGAACTCTCCAAGGGTCTTTATCATTTAGGCAGCCATGACAGTGCTTTTTGCTCTCTCCAAAACACCAGCAATGACACCATTTGAATGGCCTAACCCCATCCTTGGGTGGAGGGATGAATGATCTGCATTGACTCTCAGTTCCTACATCATGTGGACAAATGCACTCACACATCCATTATGAAGGCTACAACCACAACTGGCTTGGTGAGCCTGATGCTTGCCTCTAAGAACATGTATCTGCATCCCCAGCTCCTCCTCTTTGGTTATCTCTGCCGTACACAGCCATGTCTGCCCACACCCACCCTCCTTTGCTAGTGCTGTCGAGTGCTTTAGCCACTAAAAGAACCTGGTCACCTAGGCCATCTATCCTTCTATGACACTGGCAGAGGCATTTTAGTTTAGTTACAGCATGGCTGGACAATACTCTGCAATAAGCTGTGCCCCTGCAGGTCCAGTAATAATTAATAATGGAAGTCCTAAAAAAGGTTTACCAAATGTTAAAGGTAAACCAAACAAAACCACAAACTAACAGACTGAAGAAGTGTAGCTGGCTGTAATGTAGTCCAAGCAATGAAACCAATAAAAGTGAATGCTTTAATAGTGGAAAAAACAAACTGCACAAAGCACATAAACCACTTTTCGTATTCCACACTGAATACTTTTTCAAATGCACATTACATTATGGATCAAGCCATTTAAAATATAAATGTAACAGGAAATGACATCAAAGTCTAAATCATCCCATTCACAAGTGAACTGATGTACTCCCGCCCATGCATCCAGACTCATTCATAAAAACTAATAAATAAAGGCGAGACCATGCAACTGAAACAAACTATAGATACATGGGAACAACTTCATTATTAATTAAAACAATCCTAATAATGAATATTATTAACCAAAATATTTAACAAGGAAAGTACTAAAAACAGATTTATACAGATACTGAAAAATTCATACAGTCATTACACTTGATATGTATATATGGAATAAATATATAATATAAATATGTATTAACTGTAATATAAATATAAATATATAATTTAACAACCATTACAACAGTAGACTGGATTCTTAACCAATACTACAATACAAGTGTTAAAGGTATTTTTGTCATCAATATGCAGACTACATAAGCTGTTAAGGATAACATATGACCAATGTAACTTAGGGGCAATCAATTCCTGTTCTGTTGATTTAAATATTAACATGCATAGTTTATTTACAGTCCCGATGGGAATTTGTGAAATCAACAGTGCCAGTTCTACTGAAATTACATCTGGGATAGAGTGCAATGCCAAAAGATATCCATTTTGCCAATGTTAATTAGGCTTTGTGAATAATCATAAACTGAGTTTAGAGAAGCTTTGTTAAGAGAACAGTATATACAGCTATTTACTACATCAGAGAACAATCACTGGACGTGGTCTACATTATCTCCAGCAATGAATGCAAATAAATAAGAATCCACTACAGCAACTTTGAAACCACTACACAGATTTATTGGAGGCTTGCAATTTTCTTTAATTAAAAGGAATTGTGAGAACCAGTTACAGGAGTTCCTAACAGGCTTATATGAAGTGGAAATCAAGACGGTGGTTGATGTCTTTTTAACAAGTCTTTAGTACAGCCATAGCAGAAAGCTCTGGTTACATACAAATGTGTAAAACTGGAAAACATTCTAGTGAAGAGCCTGCAAGGAGGATACTTGTGGAGAAACTGTGCTTTAGGGTGATGAGTTGCTACATAAGAAGCTTTTTCCTACCATGTCAACAAAACAAATATCTCTGTATTACAAAATAACATTATAGCAAAAGCTGAATATACAACATACAAACTTAAAAACAAAAACAACAAGCATAACAGATTAGATCTTATCCCTGCCTCAGAAGCTAAAGAGGAAACAATTTTCACCCATACAAGTGCCTAATGGGAATCCACCTTGGAACAGTTATACAGAGTGAAGCACAGGAATTCTTAAGTCTCCAAACTGCTTAGGGCTTGATATTTTTTTTTAGATAACTAACATCAGGGTGTTGCCCTCCAAATTAAAAACTCAGTGAGTGAATTGGTTGCACTGAAGTAGGTTTACACAACTTCAAATAGGGTGCTTTGTAAAATGTGTGAAATTCTTGGGAAGATATTCACTTTGCCTAAAAGTAAATGGCTGTCATTTTATGTTTATCCAATATGACAATGTCTTGCAATATACCTCAATTACTTTATTAAAATTAAGATTAATGGGGAGTTTGGATTGTTTGGTGCTGTTGATGCCAGATATTTGATTCTGCATGCATCACTTTGCATACACACTGGAGTCTATAAATAAGGAATGAGGTGTTCAAAGGAAGGTAGTATGCTTTTAAGATTTTACTTGTAATTGAAGACTGCATTAATAGGTACTATTTATTTATTTAACATTCGTTAACCGGGAAAGTCCGACTTGAAACGAGCCAATGTTCAGCAGAGGCCCGGGGAGAAACACTCCAGACGCATGTCTACTAATTTCTTGTAAGTTGGACAGAAATACTTCAATATGTCTGAGTATGGTACAACAAAATGCCATTAACAAAAAAGCATAAAAAGAATCTAAATCTAATGTTTAAATTTACCACAGTATTGTGAGGAACAGAACAAAATAAGGGTCTGAGTTAGACGCTAAAGAGCTAAACTGACAGGGGTCATTCTTGACGAGTTCCTGTCTTTATATTAAGCCTTATAAGCAAAAGGCACTGATAAGTAATTCAATAGTGAGACAGAGTATAGTTTAGAGAGTTTAATGACTGAATACTGAAGAAATGTGTTTCATTATGAGTTATGCCCCTTTTAGTGAAGGTGTTTTGTGGATGCTTAAGAATTGTTGAATTACTGTCCTTCAGATTTATTTACTTAACATTTATTTACCAGGAAAGTCCGGCTTGGAACGAAGCCAATTTTCAGCAGAAGTCCAGGGAGAAATGTTCCAGACGCATGTCTTTGAAACATGGGAGGAAACCGTAGCACCCACAGGAAACCAACACAAACGCAGGGAGGACATGCACACTCCACATAGAAGCCACTCCAGCAGACCACTGAACCGGAGAACCTCTTGCTGTGTGGTGACAATGCTATCGCTGCACCATTGTGCCATCCGATTAAGCATTTTATATTAGAATATCCCTAGTGTACAGGATAGCGTAGTACATTCATTAGAAAATGAGGGTGATCCGATGTTTAGTGCGCCCTTACTTACAGGTTGATTCAAGAGTAAATAATAATGGTAGCATTTTTAGACCAATGAATAACAGAAACTGGCATCAGGAGGCAGTGGTTTATGGACTTAAATCTTCAAGCAATAAATTCTAAATGGACAGATTACACGCCAATGTAGAATAAGAGTGATGGAACGTATTAGATACATTTAAAATGGTGCTGTACAAGTTCAGGGGCTATGCACTTTAAAGACTGTCATAGCCAGAACACAGACTTGTTAAGACCTTTTATTGAGTGCCCATGTCTTGCATTTTTACAATATTCCAGATGCACTAAAGAAAGAAGCATGGTTTAATTTTGCCTGAAACATTGCACTGACAGTAAGCGATACCAAAATGTATGCAACAAGAAAATATTTGTTGCAATGTCTGCACATGGGTGCAACAGTACTGTGTAACACCTTAGCAAATGCAGGCTGTATTGATTTTTACCCCACTAACAGCCAAACACAGACAAGAGGAATACTTTATTTTACACTACTGTGAATATAATTTGGCGTTACATTTGCATGTGGCTGGTCTTACCATTTTGGAAAAATTTAATGAGGATTTTTACTCATTAATGGAAGGTCTTCAGTGCTGAATTTTGTGTTGTATCTTGAAAAGTATCAACGCCCATTTTCAAATCCAAAAATACTAGGACTCGCACTGAGTCACCAAAGACAGTTTCGGCGTTCATAAAAATACAGTAAACTGTTCACCAAAACAGTTGTCAGCAAACATTCCAAGGAAAGGTTTTTTTTTTTTTTTTTTTTTTTTTGCAGGATACCCTCATATCCCCTAATCCCCTAAACTTATACATACCAACTCCAAGGTCACACAACAGTGGAGAAAAAAGTAAACTCCACTGTTGCTGAATGCAGTTTCATCAAAACTACTTTGATGTTTTTAAGTTCATCAAATCTACTTTCAGCAACTCAACGGGCTTCCAAATACTGTACTGACTGGGAAATCATTCTTTGATTCATACAAAACATTTGCATAAAAATGAATCAGATTAGTAGTATGTGATCTCCCATTAATGAAGCCTTGCTGGTTAGGGTCAAGAATTTCAGCAATGTTAGCAAATAACAGCTTCAATAGGACCCTTTCAAATACCTGGCTGCCAAAACTTGAAAGGATGCTGATTAGCTAGATAGCGCCTATTACTATTACTAAACATGGACACTATTGTGGCCTTCTTCCATAAACTAAGAAAAGACCAGTTTATAATGAGTAAATATCCGAGTTAATATGGGGGCAATGCATGAGTTAGTGTTAAATAAGATAAGCTCAGGAATAACCATCCGGGCCAGCAGCAGCACTGGCTTTAACAGCATCAAATGCTACATTAATGTACTGTTTAGTAAGAGATGGACATAGTGCTTCAGTCAAGTAAAAATAAAGGAGGGTGTTATAACTGGAATACTGAGTACACATAGTGCCACAAATATCTTTAAAGCATTGGCTATTTATTTATTTACTAGAGTAGAGCACTGATCTCCATGGGACTTTTTCAAACTCGGCCTGGGAGCGCTGTCTGGTTAAGCAACTTGCTCAAAGTTACTGGGACAATCAAACATGGGACCATCGTAAACAGCTCATTAAGAGCTCCTTAATCTGCTGCGTCAATTGCCAGACATTATAGTATACTCATCTTTATTAATGTTCCCATTAAACTTAAATTCACTAATACACTAATTGTGGATGCTTTTAGTATTAACATACTTGAAGAAAGCTTTTTTGCCATCTGCTATATTAGTATCTATGCTGTTCTTGTAGCTTTGCTGATATGAATAGCCCTGCTAAGTTTAGTGGAAATTATATAAAGCCATAACTTTTTAGCTAGAGAAATACCTTAGTGATGCCTTTTCTCATTATGCAGTTTTTTTTTAATTTTTAGCATTCCGCGATGGGAGTATATCAGTAAACTTGTCTTAGGCGTGTTAAGTGTCTATACAGTCCTGAGCTAGGTTATACAAGGAAGATCATGGTTACCAATGAATGGCAAATGTGAGCTACTAGTAAGATTAAAAAAATATTGATTCATGCCATTAATAGTCTCCTCTGAAGACATTTCTGGTAGATGTACATTTTCTAATGCACCTTATAAAAGCAAGAGTCCTAGCGATTAAAAACAAGATAGTGTGAGTTCTTTAAAAAGTAAGAATGTTTAAGTGGCTAAATGCCTGACAGATGTATGGGCAATAACAATGTCTACCATACCTGAGCCTCTAGTAGCATTGTCTTTCCAGAAGAAAGACAATAGTATCATCGTCTCCAAAAAGTACATAACCCCTCTTCCCTGCTTTTAGCTGAGGAACTGAATCACCAAGAACATCTGGAGAATTCACATCAGCAGTGATAATACCAAACCCTCATTTAGGCACTCAGTAAGAAGTCCAATAAAGATGCCGACAGCATATGGAACTAAATGAAGGCTTTTATTGAAAAAAAGAGCATCTGAGAGACTACCGATACACACAATATTATAATAAGCCAGGAGAATAAAGAGGATGGTAAATTGTCCTTAGCATAGACTGACATGCCGCCATGTTTTAATTGTTTCTAAATGTATGATATGTACCACAGCCCAACACATTTTTGGGGGGTGCACCCTGGTGAAACTAAGTTTCTGGTTTATCCACAGCTCATTAATTGCACGATTCAAACTGTGAGCATTACAAATAATGTTGGTTAATTAAGCTGGTATTCACAAAAGCTGGCTTAATAATGGTGAAGGCTCCAGTGCACACCTTCCAATCTCTTATGGCAAGAAATCTGTCAAAGAAAAAATAACAAGAGGACAAAGTCTCAAAATTAGGGGTAGATTTTAAATATTGCTCTTATAAGCTTAGAACGTTGTCAGAATAGCACAAATTGTGTTAGCATGCATTTTCTGAAAGATATGAATTCTGAAACTCACACATTTGTCATTATTTAGTGACTGAAACCTTCCAAGAACAGCCAGAAAAAAACAAACTTTATGAAGAATAGACCAAAAATATGAGGAAAAAATCTGGACACTGCAAAAATCTAGACAGTTGAGAGGTATGTTTAGGGGACAATAAAAAAATTGGACTGATGTGTTTAACAAGCAGCTTATTTGTTTGATGCCCACAATAAACCACTTCATTAGCAAAATACTGATATATAAAAGATATGTTCTCAGACAAACACATGACTGGAGAGAAACTATACAGAGATACATTAGATATATAAAATGTATAAAATAGCTAATTTAAGTAGCCTGCTAGACAAGTGTGGAGTTGGAGGAATATGCACAAATGTTATTATTTAGCCTTTTGATAAAACACAATGACACAAGAATTCCACCATCTGAGCCATCTCCCACTAAGTAAGTCATTAATACCAGCAAGGACTATAATCATTTTGTATTTGATATGATCATTACTGAGCCTGTGTGGCAGGTCTCATACTGTAAGCCACATTCTGATAAACAAGAAGCAGCCTGTGTGGCAGGTCTCATATACTGTAAGCCACATTCTGATAAGCAAGAAGTAGCCTGTGTGGCAGGTCTCATATACTGTAAGCCACAGTCTGATAAGGAAGAAGCAGCCTGTGTGGCAGGTCTCATATACTGTAAGCCACATTCTGATAAGGAAGAAGAGCCTGTGTGGCAGGTCTCATATACTGTAAGCCACATTCTGATAAGGAAGAAGCAGCCTGTGTGGCAGGTCTCATATACTGTAAGCCACATTCTGATAAGGAAGAAGCAGCCTGTGTGGCAGGTCTCATATACTGTAAGCCACATTCTGATAAGGAAGAAGAAGCCTGTGTGGCAGGTCTCATATACTGTAAGCCACATTCTGATAAGGAAGAAGCTGTCTCTTTTTACTCATTTATCCTATGTAAAAAAAAATCAGATTGCTCTGAGGATTGAGTCTTGTACTAGTGGTACTTGAAGTAAGTGTGGAGATTTCTTAGTACACTCATTAATAATATGAGGAGATTATAAGTGAATAAAATAACTACCTATAGGCATTGTGATATTTAAAGCAACATCCTGAGAAGAATTACCATCTAGGTTCAAGGCAGCCCTACCAGCAGTCCCACCTAAAGCACATCATTTTTTTTAACATAAGCACTTGGAAGAGAGATCACTGTTACAAGGATAGCATGTCTTTCCTTCAGCTAACTCAACAGGTTGCCTCTGACTAAATTATCTTTGATTATCTACATGAGACGAGGAAGGATTATCATTATATGAGCTGCGTAATGATTACTGTGAAAGACATTCTGACTCTAATTTAAGCCATCCACCATGGCTGCTCAACAAATTAGTTTTTTATAAGGTTTAAATTCTCACCTGCATTGTTTTCTCAGATTGCATGGGGGAACTAGTAGGCATCTGATGCATGTCAAATGTAAAGGCTTATGCAACTGTTGCCCAACCGACTTGTCTAAAACATAGCCTACATAAATACCCACATCTTCTTTAGGCAATGAACGAGACAAGGAAGACATTTGGGATGGATTTGGCATTAAAGGATTAGATCAATGACAAACTAAAATAATTTCACTATTTATAATAATTTTCTGCAGTTCCTTAGTAACAGAACTTCCCACATTATGAAGTTAATGTACACTCTCAGCAACAAAAAATAAATGTCTATTAGTCCATAGTAACCCATCAAAAAATGCAATCCAATGATATTAAAATCAACCTGGATCAATCTTACTTTGTTCACGTGAGACCACTTTCGTAAATAAGTGCCTTTGTTGTGAGGTTGTCGGCTCTGAGGAAATGTTTCAGCCTCCCAGGTGAGCATTTTACAAATGCTACACTGATTAAAGAAGCTCCTATCCAACACTCTGTCAAATTAGATAGAAATAATCAAAAGATTCTATATTCACAACAAACATATGTGTTAAAATTGTGAAAGCTTTAATGCCACAGCTGTAGTCATGGATGTAAGCAAAAAAAAATTACCATCACCATGGTATAAATAAATCCTGAAGCATACATAAAACGATTAGCAGAACAGGACAATCACCAAATGCAAATAGCGCAGATAGGAAACGGGCCAAGTGACTGAAGTCTCGCAGAAAAAAAAACATTTATTAGGTTTCTTAACCAAGTAGCTGTGCTGGTCATCCTTTTCAGTCACAGCCTATGCCTCTTGAGCACAACAAATTAATGCAACAACACAATAACAAACATCAGATCAGTCAAAGTGACAACAGACAATAGGTATAAAACATGTATTACTAAAAATTCAAGTGAGCCATACAAAATGATGTACATAACTGAAGCCAGCAATAACTCTACAAATACCACATAGCTAAATAATTGCAGGACAACTTGAAAAGTCCATATACTCAACAAGACTAAACAAGACTAACTGAAAAGATACCAACACTTGTCCATAAATGGTAGCTTGGAAGAGTAAAATAAGCAGTACCAAAGCCCTTACTAAACAAAGTCGGACAATGACTACGAAGCCAACAGAAATTAGTATACATACATGCCTTTGCTTTGCTAGTCAGTTGTGCTGTTCTGTCTGTTCATTGTCATCTGTTCCTGATTTTTGTATTGGATACTAACTGAAGACTCTGTTCGTGGTTCTAAATATTACTCCAGGAGAAAGTGAATTGATGTAAACTCTTGTATATTACTAATGTGCATGAATGTTTCAATAAGGGGCTAGTAAACTGGTATCATTATAGGGGGATCCAGTGTGGATGCATGCATGGGATAAAATGGTCAACAGATCCATCTGCTTTAACCAATGATAGTCTGCTTCTTTCATCCCTTGTTTTGTGCATACTGGCCAAAACTTTTACTATTCCCCCATAATGACTTTGTTTAGACAGAGTACACCTGATGAACATCCCCATAACAGTAAATTCCAAACTGGATAACAGCAAGGCAGTACTGCAGAATACCAGAATCCTAAACAACATCCTTTCTACACTTGGTCTTTATTCACCTCAAAGGCATCAGCCTTTGTGCAATTACTGAAACCTGGCTCTAATGTAGATGACAGCAATTCCTGCATTCCAAGCAACAATGCCAATGATGCATTCAGATATGTCAGGGAAGGGTACTTGTATTTACTCATAGGCACATTGCCTCTTACTAGCTTTCACAAGGTATAAATCTGGAACCAGCTGAAGTCCTAGTTCCATTCAATACATTTAAATTATCACATTACAGTCAATTATAAACACCAATCTATGGCCCCCTCAAAGAATGCAGAAAATCATAGCCTGTTAGAAAAATTAACTGAACCAAATACGTTTCTTATGGGTGACTTCAACTATCTGCACATAAATGGCAAACATTTACTACCAATAAGAAATATGCCCAGAGATTTCTGGATTATATCAATGCACTTGTCCAGACTACCACACTACCTACCCAGAGGTGTTAATCACATTTTTGATCTTGTCCTCACAAACATTTCTCCCAACTGTACCACCCTGCCTGTTACCCCTTCCCTAGTCAAATCTGACCATCTCACTGTGACCTTCTTAGAGAACCTGTTTTGTGTCTCCTAATAACTCCGCTACATCCTAGGAATACTCCAAAACCAATTATTTACTCTTTACTAATCTCACTGAGAATCACAAGTGCTACAGCTTCCCAGCAAAACTTTGCTACTAAGACTACTGCATGCTCCTGTGAGTTTTACTACCCCTTACACAGATGGATTGAGGCATCCATACCAATTTGGCGTATTCATGGCCAGTTTAAAGCAAAACCCACATGGTAGAACTACATCAACAAATTCTGCAACAAAATGAAAAAGCTCCTGGGCATCACTAAAAGGCACCCACTTCATCATTATAAAAGTGATTTAAATCTGGGAAGTTTCTCAAACGTATCATTAGTGAATAGAAGGCCAGCTATGAAACTGAGGTTGCAAACTAATTTGAAAGACAACTACAAGGCCTTCTTCAGCTAGTAAGGGCAAGCCATATTATTCAGATCATAAACATTCATATAGCAGGAAGGTATGTGGTACAGCTAACACACAACAACAGATACTTTTACCTTATGTTAAAAATTTGGGAATGGTTCAGAATGTGATAATGAACAATTGGAACATTCTGACCACCAACAAGGATACATGTATGATAGTAGGAAACTGTCCGAGATATGTTTTCAACAACTCTAAAAGTTTAAAACAAGAATTGTGCTTTCCTAATCTATCTTCTTTGAATATGTCGGAGTGTACAGCAGTTGACCTAGGTACCAGAAGGTGTGGATCATGCCCCCAGTGTCCCTATGTGGACACGTCCAGATTTTTTAGGAATTCCAACGACGGTAAGCTTTGGCAGATCAGATGTCAGGCAGATTGTAACACAAGGAATCTTGTGTATGTCGCTACCTGTCAAAGATGTTTCAGGTTTTACGTAGGTAAGACCAATCGTTCCTTGAGAGAACGTATTCGGGATCACTTTAATTGCTATAATAGATTGGACACCTGTAGCGCAATCTCTAAGCACATGTTACAATTTGCCCAGCACACTTTTATGTTTCAAGTATTACATGTACAGAAAGTGAGTTCAAGGGGGGGGGGGAATCTAGTAAATCAAACTGAGTTATCAGAGATTGAATGGATTTTGCGCCTTGCAGCCCATCGTGAACGAGGGCTGAATGAAAGTGTTCCTTTGAGACCATGGTTAAAAAAGAGATCTATTAAACGCTAGGTCCTATGTGGACCTTAATGGCCAATGTGTTGAAAGCACTATTCTATTATGACAGGTTGAGATGATATAATTGTTACTACGTTATCTTAGCTATTGTATTTTTATGTTTAACATATATGCACCTTAGTTCAGGATATCTGTGATTAGTTTTTAGAGTAGGCACTGTTTCACGTGTTTTGTATAAAAATTTTTAGATATCAGATCCTGGTCATGATATGAAGCATAGCATGACTACAACATGATGACTGCTAGTAGATGTTTTACTTTTTATTTTCATATTTTTTTATTTTCTACCTGTCAGGTGACTGATTTTATATATACATTGTATGTTTGATGAAGGATTTTATTACGTTTGTCAGATATTAGTTTTGAAAGACGTCTAGTTGTTTAATTTAGTTTTATGTGTGTGGCTGATGTTTATAGGATTAGTATCACTTTAAGGCAGAGTTTGTCTTATTTTAATAGGAAGTGAGGTTGAACAGGAAATGATGTATTTTAAAATTTGGTATATAATGCTGCATGGAGTTGATTTATTTGTAACGTCTGATGAAGCAGGGGTACCTGTGAAAGCGCTAACGTCAATAAAATTCTTCTTGAATATATCGTGCTCGATTTTGGAGTTTTACTGGCTTTGAGTCGTTTGGAGTGGAGTACTGGCTGTATCTTCCTGTTGGGTCTGCTTTGCTGATATATATATATATATATATTTCTATGACATAAAAGTCAGTACGTACCAAGGCACTATTGGTTAACCAAATGTGCAGATAATTGCAAATTGGGAGGGGTAATAAAATCTCCTTCTGATAGATTATTTATCAAGAGCTGGAACATAACATAAGTCCACTTAAATATAACACAGTCATCAGAAACCTGGGTACATATCTTAATATCAGACTCTTCTTTGGCCATGTCTATGGGATTTAGAAAATACTTCTAACTTGTATAACATATCCTTCATGGTATCTCTTTAAGGTCCAAGGAAGTTACAGTTCTCCTTTATTCATCTCTCATTAGGCCCATAATTGCAAATAACTCACCCTTAACCATGCAACTTGCTAAGCATATAAACCAGCCTGAGGCCTTGAGGTTTCCACATAAAATAAGATCTCAGGTCTCAGCCCCTTTAGCTACTCAGAAAGCCTAATAGCTTTTACCCTCAGCTCTGTGTCACACTGACTCCCGAGGGTGTGTGACATCCCCACTCTGGGCCAGTAATCAAGGAGCCTGAATTCTCACCACGGACACTGGAGAGCGGCATTCAACTGGAATACAAATGGATTCACTCAGTATTTCCAGAAGGAGACCTCTCTGCATCAAGCACAATTTCCCTTAAGAGCATACAGGGAACACACACAGCCCAATGTCTGGGTTTCTCTGTCACTCCCCAGGTCCCCAGTAAGGCTCCCCACTGGCACAGCTATAGGGCTAAGTCCTCAGCAGAGTGTCCAAGCCAAAACCTGCAGCACCCTCTCTGTGAGACCAGTGCTTTGTTTCCATGCTCCAAGTGGCTGACATACACACTCTGAGATTTAATTTTCACACACACCTGGGAAAGCTTGGCACAGATTACCTGCTCTACCAACTTTACCAGACTATAAGGTAGATTACACCACTGCCACCAGTCAGCTACTATAAGGCTCTTAATAGGATATCCAATTTTACTGAGTGAAATTAACATAAATACAAATGGTAATGTTGATCAAACAGCCAGGCTTTCAGGAGTGGCCACAGTTAATCACCAAATAAATATAAATACTCTCAAACCTTAAATATTTTCTAAAAGGACCGCCCTCAATGAAAAGTTTAAACATATTTAATAATAAAAAAGAACAAGAAAATACTAAATATCTATTTACAGTAGACACCAGAGCTTCAATCACATGAAATATTAAAAATAACACAGCTGGAAAGATTCACACAGTTACAGAAAAACAATATTTAACTAATCTCACTATATTTTCCTGACTGATCTAAAGAATAATATTCCCTGGTCACTTACTAGAGCAAGGCAAGATGAAGTAGGTGAGGGATCCTTCTACATCAGGTTTCCAAAACAGTGTGCCCAATCTGACTAAGAGATTTCTCAACATAATATCTAAATATTATTTCTGGGATAGCTTACAGAATGACATCACATCTGGTCATATAAATCTGTTTCCCACACTATCCCCAACACTAGAAGCTGCCAAGATTTTAGCACCTATGTGCTACCATACACACAGCTACAGCTTTGCTCAGATCTGCTGCAGCTCCTGTAAGTCATAAAACAATTTCAAACCTCTACCCTTCCAGAGTAGCAATTAGCTCCCTGCTAGAGGCAATTAAGAAACCTTCCTAATTCTTGGTTTCCCAGATATTTTACCTCTGGCTGCAACCAGAACTTTAAGATACAATCTATATGGCCTAATTTAATTTCAACCATTTCTCAAAGTCAGGTGGATTGAGACTGACCTCTTCTCTTCCAGTACCCTCTGTTACAATATATACATTTAAACAGTTACAATAATGCATGTACTTTTCTTTTCTTTCCAGCAGGGCACACTGCTGGTACATTTTAACAGAAGCAACTTTACAAATCCACTGCTCTGCTTCTCCTGGCTTAGCTGGCAGTACCTCCTACTGTCACAGGGTGATCTCTGCTTAGCCTTCCATATTGTAAATGACTCAGCACTCTTTGAACTCCTTTGTTCAACTAAAAACAGTGGTAAAACAAATAACTGCTCTAAGTACCTAAAAACTCAATAACTAACCCGATATATCATCTATTTCTGGAATAAGCTGTCTTTACCTATCAAGCAAAGTACTCCACTAGCAGTCTTTAAAACCAGTCTGAATGACTGCATGGGTGATCACAAGTTTTCACTTGGGATATGCCAAAAAAGTCTACTCAATGGGGGACATTGTTAGTCTGTCACCAGTACTGACTGATGTGGCTGAGCTTCTCAATGGTCTCCCTGGCCATATGCGTAGTAAGAGCCTATGAATCTATACTGTATGAACCATTAATGTTTTAATTGTTACAGACGATATGGACTAGTTCATGGTTGAAAACAGTCACTGTACCAGTCCATCCACCCAGTTAACAAGTAAATAAACAAACACCACTGGTGACGGTTTAATCATCAAAACCTTTAAGATTGTAGTCACATACGTTGTAACTTAATAAAGTATTTAAGTCCCAAAGGTTTTACAGGGAGAACTAAAACAACTGCTACAGACCACTGGCTCCTGCTAGTGAGGCATGCTATGCTATGATAAGAAGATGAGTGATAACACCTTTGTATCAATTAGGACTGACCACTCTGCAGACAGAGCTGCAGATTTAATACAGGAAAACCAGACAAGTCAAACAGAGCACCACTAAAAGGCAAGGTATACCAAAAATGTAAAATGTCATCATCATCAACCCCCTTTTGCCCATTTTCTACATGGGGCCAGGGTGTCATGTTAACTGTTACCATCACTCTTGATTCAATGCCACACTCCTGCCTTCTTTGACACTCATGTCTGACTGTCACAGATGTTCTCTCTCACACAATCCATCTACCTCTGCTGGATGCCCTCATTTCCTCTTACTTTCCTTCCTGTCTGCCCCAACTCTTTACCAGACAGTCTTCTGCTTTTCTACACATGTGCTCAAACCACCATAATTTGTTCGCTTTGATCATTATTACAATGGGAGTACTTTGGCTTCTGCTCTTACGTCCTCATTTCTTTGTCTGTCCCACAGTGTACATCCTACCACCTTTCTCAGACACTTTATTTTCATCATCACCTCTAGCTTTCTCATCTGCTCTGCCTTTACTGCCTAGGTTTCTGTACCATACAGTAGGACTGGTCGCACCACTGTTTTTTACACCTTACTTTTCAGCTTCTTTGACATTCTTCTGTCATACACCACACCTGGCACTCTATACCATTTGGCTGCAGCCTCTCTGATTCTAGCTTTGATCTCTTCATTCAGACTTTCCTTCTCCTCAACCACCCTTACCAGATACCTGAAGCTATCAACTTGTTCTACTATCTTCTCTTCTATCTCATTTCTCAGCTCCTTCTGATTTTCCCAATTTTCTGTCATTGCGACTGTCTTATCTGTACTTCAGTTTCATCCCATGTGCCTTCAGTTTTGCATTCCATCACCTATCCTTTGCTGAAGTTCTTGTTCAGAGTCTGCCTGTAATGTCACATTGTCTGCATGCAGCAACTCTGTTGATCTGACCCTCCAAATGGTTTGCTAATGTAGTACATCACCAGTATTATCAGCTATGGGATCAGAGCTGAACCTGTGGTGCACACCCATTCCCACTGGGTACCCCTCTGTGAGATCAAACACTTTGCACTTGAGTCAATGGGTCCTAGTACATAGCCTGCTGCATTAATTCTACAAATGTTTCTAGGACTTTGAACGACCGCAGTACTGTCCAAAACAGATTTCTTGGGTCTAGGAATACCCAACTGGACTCTTTCCTCTCAATTACCTGTCACACTGCAAATATCGGGTTTGTTGTGCTGCATCCTGTTCTGAATCCGAACTGCTCATCTCCCACCTTACTTTCTACTACTCTGTGCATCCGTTTATCAATCACCCTCTCCAGAACTTTCATACAATGCGACAGGAGTTTGATACCTCTGTAATGCCCACAGTTGTGTATGTCCCCATTGTTCTTATACACTGGTATGAATATGCTTACTCTCCAGTCATCTGGGATATGCCTTTCTATCCACACTACTATGAGTACCCTCAGGAGCCATTTTTCCCCCATCTCACCCATCATCTTTATCACATCTACTGTGAAGACATATGAGCCTGCTACCTTCCCCGACTTCATTTTCCTAAGTGCTGCTCTTACTTATTCTAGGGTGAGCTTCTCTTCTTCTTCTTCTTCTCCTCTCATCTAAAAAAATTTAAAATGTAATAAAATAAAATAACTTTTGTGAAAGTCCCAAAACAAAAAACTGTAAGCACATACTAAGAATTTATCCCTTGGTCAAACAGCTACAACAGGGGTGAGTGAAAGGTATTCCATTTCAACATTTATAATGTCAGTCATTGCTGAAGATCAGGGAAAGCAGTTATAAAAGAGTACATTCTCGATGAATGTATTCATAATTACAGGTCAGTACAGCTAATCTTCAATAAATGTCCTGCTCTGTGTCAGGGCTCCCAGAAATCATTTCAATCCTGATGAAATAAGACACAAGATTAGGCTGTTCAGTTTACCTGAAATAAGACAGATGCTATTCTCTGCAGATCCAGACAGTGGCCTATGTTGGAAGAAACATCGGTACTATCACCACATACCTGCTTATGTACAGCTGGCATAGGTGGTTGACGTGGATTTACAGATCACCAAGGAGAGCTCTAGCAAGGAGGAACACTGCTAATGATCTCCCGCAAGTCTTTAGTAAATTGTCACTCATTTGTCAGATTAATACTATGCAACTAGATATAAACTGCTTGAATGAGAATAGAAGGTAGAAATAGAATCACAATCTAAATACACTCATCTGCCCAGAACCAGCTATGGCTAAACATTGTAATATGCTAGCATAGGACCCTGGTGTTTAAAGGTATCAGTAACACTGATGAGTCAGTCTTAATAGCACATTAATAATCACTGCTGGAGAAGAGGACTATTTGCTTCCTGCTATATGTCTTGCTTTTTATTTGGATATTAGTGCAATGGGGCCGCTGTAAAGTTTTTTTTTTTTGTCAAGTCCTACAGACATGTATTATATCTGAAAACAATTAAGAATATGGCATTCATATCACATCTAACAGCCCTTCATATACTTGTGTCAACCAGGAGTGAAAATTAAAGAAAGTGTTTTCCAGTTAAACTTTCTTGTCATCTATATAACAAATCCTGCTGTAATTTCAGTTGTACTTCAGAAGGATTAATGCAGCCGGTTATAAAAAGGCCTTACCCTAAACTCTCTTCATAGAATAAAAGAAAATGGTTCTTGGGATTTTAAAGGACTATTGTCTCATATTTCATGGGTTCTGCAAAATCCTTTAACCAAAGGAGAACAGTGCTCTATTCAGGGTGCTGGTTAATCCACTGCCCACAATAGTGGGCAACTGAAACCTGAGAAAAAGAGCAAACCAAATAAAGCTCAGTTTAATTAGAGCTCCTTCATTCACTTGTACTAATCTTCTCAAACAACCCCCCCAAATAAGCACACAGCCTACGCATACACGTAACTAAGAAAAAAGTAAGACATTAATGCATTTTTATGCTTACACAGCAACCAATGCACTGCATTTCCAGCACTGCAGACTAATACAACGGAAGATCACTGCATTACTTGAAGGCCACAAATGGTTAACTCTGCATTGTACAACTTGCTAGTAACTTAATTCCATTATTATGCAAAACAGTATAGCAGTGGCAGATGAAGTCCAGTACTGGAACAGCAACTTTGCTGCCGTACTTTAAAGACTTCACTTTTGCTGTACACATTTTTAAGAGTTCACACGAACCAGCTCATTCTGTATATAAAAATATTGTAGCAACTTAACTTTTACCTTTATTATACAACTGAATGTTCACAGAGATCATTTAAAATACACAGCCATAGCACAGGTTTGCTGGACTTCTTGAAAGACAAAGGTGGGGCTGCCACTGTTATAAAACAAAGAAAATTTCAACATTCATTGCTGAAGTCCCACAATGTGTCACAGGCAGAAAGTACAGGTTCACATTCAGGTGAGTAAGAAACGTTTTCATACAGAAAGGGAGAGTGAACACAAAATATACTGTATGTGTTTAATATCCTGGAAGGTGTAACTCTATACACTTTCAAACAACCTTTACCAACAACTTTTAGTTTTGCATCTTATGGTACAAACTCTGCAAACTAGAAATCTAAAAGTCACACAAATGCTGGCTACCAAAGGATCAGGAATTCGAGCTGTAGACCGACTAGCTCAAGTACGGACAGACCACTAGCTGTTATCACCCCACAAACATCAATCTATGGCCCTCACCACAGTTATGTGAAAAGTACAGTTGTGTACACTTACCGTAAATGCAGATGTTCGAGTGTATTCACTGTTGCAGTCATCACACTTGGGTTATCCTGCCAGGGGTAGCTCTCAGTCGGCCCGAATACCAGAGGCTTAGTATTTCTGTGTCAGTTGCTGTCGCTCCAGGACTGACGTCAGGACATCAGTGGTATAAACACAGGTAGCCAACCCCATTACATTAGTTTTTCTTGCCCCAAATGTCAGGAGTCCTCAATAGGAAGTGAAGTTATGGTGGAGTAACACCACCAGTAGAAAGTAAATACCGATATCCCTGTAAGGGCGAGGAAGAGAGAGAGAGACAAGGGGGCTGGAGGGTGGGAAACCAGGACTGCAACAGTGAATACACTCGAACATCTACATTTATGGTAAGTGTACACAACTGTACTATGTTCTTTGTGTTTAACTGTTGCAGTCATCACGCTTGGGTTGATTCCAAAAGCTGAGGAACGGGTGGTGGCAGTCAAGAAGAGTTGGGGCTGGCTAGTATGCCTTGCAGAACTGCGGTTGCAAAGCCTGCCCTGGATTTTGAAAATATAGGCAGGTGGTAATGCTTGGTGAAGGTATGAACAGAACTCCATGTTGTGGCTTCCAGGATGTCCCTGGTAGGTACCCCTCTGAGAAAGGCTGTAGAGGATGAAGTTGCCCTAGTAGAATGTGTTCTGACCCCCTGTGGGGGTGGTTTCCCATGGTGTTTGTAACAGAAATGGATGCAGTGTGCTATCCATTTGGAGATGATTTGCTTTGATATAGCTTTGCCCACTGCCCCTGGTTCAAAGCTGACTAGTAACTGGCCAGATTTCCTAAAGAGCTAAGTCCTATCCAGGTAGAATCTGAGCTGTCTGTGCACATCTAAAGAGTGCAAGATCCTATCTCCCTTATTTTGAGGTTTAGGGAAAAAGATGAGCAAATGAATAGATTGGTTGAGAGCCACACTGGACACCACTTTAGGCATGAAAGTTGGGTTAGTCCTGAGGGAGACCCTGTCAGCATGAAAAATGATGAAAGGTTCCACAGCCATAAGTGCTTGTAGCTCAGACACTCTTCTAGCTGAAGTGATGGCCAGAAGCAAGGCTGTTTCCAAGAGAGGAATTTTAACTCTGCAGGCTCAAAGGGAGGGAACGTGACCTTTTCCAACACAAAGTTAAGGGCCCAAGCAGGGGTAGGGGCTCTTCTTGGTGGCCTTAAGTTGTTAGCCTCTCTCAGGAACTGTTTGATGAGAAGGTGTGAGAAGAGAGGTGGCTCAGTGCTGTAATGTGCAGCGATAGCAGAGGCATGGATTTTAATGGAAGAGAAGGATAGGCCCTTGTGGAGTAGTTCTGCTAGGTAATTGAGGATGAGAGGTAAGGAGGGCTGTGCTGGGTCAGTTCCTTCAGTCTGGATCCAGGAACAATACCTTTTCCACTTGTCAGCATAGAATTTCCTAGTACTGGGTCTGGCTTCACGTACGACATCCAGGACCTGTTTGCTTAGGCCGGCCACTGGAGGAGAAGTCAAGGAATAAGCCAGGCTGCTAGGTTCAGGGTCTGCAATTGTGGATGCAAGAATTCTCCCTCCTGCTGAGTCAGGAGAGTTGGAATCTGGGGGAGGTGCCATAGAGGCAACAGGGACAAACTGCACAGTAGTGGGTACCAGTGTTGGCATGGCCAGTCTGGAGCAATCAGAATTGCCTTTGGTCTTTCCAGGCCTTATTTTGAGTAATACTCTGGTAAGAAAAGGTAGAGGAGGAAATGCATAGATTGAGAGGTTTGCCCACTGGAAGGATAGGGCATCCACTTTCCAGGCCTTACTGTGAGGTTCCCTGGGCAGAATTTACTGAGCTGGTGGTTGTAGGGGAGCCAAATAGGTCCACCTTCGGGGTACCCCATTTTTAGGGTCACATGGCTGAAGGTGTTGAAATTTAATTGCTACTCGTGTGGGTCTAGGAGATTTCTGCTTAAGTTGTCTGCCAGAGAGTTTTGGTTGCCTGGCAGGAATTGAGCTTGCAGATTAATATGCATGGCTGAGGCCGTGGTTCCAAAGGGTCATGACTAGCCTGCAGAGTGGGTTCCCCTGCTTGTTGATGTACCACAATTACTGTGGTGTTGTTGGTTTTGATTAGTACAGGCCCCAGAGAGAGCAGTGGTCTGAAAGCTATTAGAGCATGCTGAGCAGCTAGCATCTCTTTTTGGTTGATGTGCAGATAAATTTGGTTTGGGCTCCAGTGGCCCTGAATGTACCTGCCGTCCAGGTGAGCACCCCAGGCATAGTCTGATGCGTTTGTGGTTAGGGTCTTGGTGGCGTGGGGTTGTAAAAAGGGAAGTCCTCTGTTGTGGGTGCATGCTGCTGCCCACCAAAGAAAATCTTTCCTTAGACAAGGTATCATAGGTATAATAGTTTCCAGGTCCTGAAAATGTTGACACCAAAGGCTTTTTAAATACCACTGAAGTTTCCTCATATGCAGCCTGGCATATGGAATTAGTAGAATGCAGGAGGCCATGAACCCTAGAGCTTGCAGGATTTTCCTTGCACATAACTGGGTTCTGGTGGCCAGTTGAGAGAAGTAGCCTGTCAGATAGGCTTTTTTTTCTGGAGTTAGAAATGCCATCTGGGATGCTGTGAACAGGTTTGCTCCCAGGAATACAATTTTTTGACTGGGGACTAGTTTGGATTTCTTTTCGTTGATGGTGTAACCCAGTGAGGTTAGTAGGTCCTTTACAAATGTCAGGTGCTGTAACAGCTTTTCCTGACTGACTGCCTGAATCAGGCAGTCGTCCAAGTAAGGGTAAATTTGAATATTTCTTTGTCTGCAAAAAGAAATGGCTGGTGCCAGGCATTTTGTGAAAACTCTGGGAGCAGTGGATAAGCCAAAGGGAAGTGCAGAGAACTGATAATGCATAGATCCTGCCCTGAAAAGTACAGTTTTGTACCTACCATAAATGTAGATGTCCGAATTGGATAGCATCTGCAGTCATAACAACTGGGTTGTCCTGTCGTCAGGCAGCCCTTCAGTCGGCCGGATTCCAAAGTCCGGGTCCGGCTTCGGCTGATGTCGCACTTCACCCGACGTCATCTCTGTTGGTCTTCGGGTATAAAAGCATCAGCCGACGCCATTTTCTTCAGTGTTTCTTGCCCCAGATGCCAGAAGCCCTATAGAAGGCTAAAACATTTTGGATAGATGCCAATGTTTCCAAAAGATAGAGGTAAACACAAAAATAAGTATGTATGTACATAAATACAAACAAATACACCATGAAAGAAATCCCCCCACTAGCTAGCTATTAGAAGGGTAAACACCCTAGGAGTACCACAGAGGGGAAGGAGGGAGGGTAATCCTGACTGCAGATGCTATCCAATTCGGACATCTACATTTATGGTAGGTACAAAACTGTACTATGTCCTTCATGGATGCATCTGCAGTCATAACAACTGGGTAGAATACCATAGCCAACTAGGGGAGGAGGATAAAAGTAAATTATGGTGTGTTTAGGATCCCTTGCAGAACAGCAGTGGCAAACCCTGCTCGGGATCTGGAATATAGAGGTAAATTATATGCTTGGCAAATGTATGCACGGAGGTCCAAGTAGCCACCTCAATAATGTCTTTGGTAGCCACTCCTCGTAAGAAGGCTGTGGTAGTGGCTGTTGCCCTTGTAGAATGAGGTCTTATGTTCTGTGGAATTGGCTTTCCGTGGAAGGAGTAACAGAATCGTATGCAATTTCCTATCCATTTGGAGATTGTCTGTTTGGAAATAGCTTTTCCTTCCCTTCCTGTTGCATAGGCTACGAAAAGTTGGTCAGTCTTTCTGCTATTTTTTTGTTCTGTCCAAGTAGTAGCGTAGCTGTCTATGTACATCCAAGGTATGCAGTATTCTTTCCCCTCTGTTTTGTGGGTTGGGAAAGAAGGTAGGCAGGTGGATTGCCTGGTTTAAAGACACTCTGGATACCACCTTAGGCATAAATGTAGGATTAGTCCTCATGGACACTCTATCTTGGTGGAAGATTAGAAAGGGTTGCACTGCCATTAAGGCCTATAGTTCTGAAACCCTCCTTGCTGAAGTAATTCCAAGTAGGAAAGCAGTTTTCCATGACAGGTGTTGTAGGTCTGCTGTTGCTGCTGGTTCAAAAGGTGATAGTGTCAATTTTTCTAGCACAAAGTTCAAGTCCCAAGCTGGCAATGGTGGTTTCCTTGGAGGTTTTACATTCTTGATTCCTCTGAGGAACTGCCTGAGCAAAGGGTGTGAAAAAACAGGTGGATCAAAGCTGTATTCTGCTGAAATAGCTGATGCATGAATCTTGATGGAGGAGTAGGACAGGCCTGAATGAAGTAGTTCGGCCAGATACTCCAGAATGTTAGGCATATCTATGTTTGATACATCTTTTCCTCTTTCAGAACTCCAATTGACAAACCTTTTCCATTTCCCAGCATAATTCCTTCTAGTTGAAGGCCTGCGTGCTTCAAGAATAATGTCTTTAACTCTTTGTGAAAGTTCTGTATTAGCAGCTGCTATGTGATGTTCCATGCAGTCAGTTGCAGCGTTTTAGGTTTGGATGCATGGTGCTGAAGTTGTTCTGAGTTAGCATCAAAGGCATCAGGGAATTGGCCACATATTGTTCGAGACATGCTCCTCAGCAGTGGGTACCAATGCTGTCTTGGCCAGTTTGGAGCTATCAGGATTATCCTTGGACGTTCCTCCTTGATTTTTAGTAGTACTTTGTGTATCAAGGGAAGAGGTGGGAATGCATATGCTGTTAGGCCTTTCCAGCTGAAGGAGAGCGAGTCCACTTTCCATGCTAGTGGGTGGAATGTCCTTGTGCAGAATTTTTGAGCTGGTGATTGAGAGGTGATGCGAATAGATCTATCTGAGGCATTCCCCATTTCTTCGAGATGGTCTTGAAGATATCCGGGTGCAGCTGCCATTCGTGGGCATCCGATGTGGTCCTGCTTAACATATCTGCTAGAGAGTTTTCTTTTCCTGGCACAAATATTGCCTGTAACTGGATGTTGTAGCTGAGTGCCAGGGTCCACAGCTCCAAAGTCATTCTGCATATGGGTAAGAGTGAGTGCCTCCCTGTTTGTTGATGTACCACATGACTGTGGTGTTGTCTGTCCTTATCATCAAGTGGTCCTCCTTGAGAAATGGTCTGAACTTTTGGATTGCCAGTTTTACTGCCAGCATTTCTTTTAGGTTGATGTGCAGGTGAAGTTGGTCCTGTGTCCACAATCCTTATGCGCATTTGTCCAGCATATGCCCCCATCCTAGGTCTGAAGCATCTGTTGTGATGGTCTGGCTTGCTTGACCTTGCGAAAGGGCAGGCCTGGGTTTGACTGGCATGCCTGAGCCCACCATAGGAACTCCTGTGTTAAGCATGGTATTAGTGGGATTTCCGTTTCTAGGCTGTGTCTGTGTTGGGACCATAAATTCTTTAGGTACCACTGTAGTTTTCTCATATGTAGTCTGGCAAATGGAACCAAGATTATGCATGATGCCATGAAACCCAAGGCCTGCAGTACCTTTCTTGCTGTTAACTTGTTCAGTTTTGTTAGTGCCAAGAAGTAAAGAGGGAGTTCTTTTTGTTTTTCTGTAGTTAGGAATGCCATTTGTCTTACTGTGTCCAATTCCGCTCCCAGGAAAGTCCTTGTCTGGGATGGTATCACTCTTGACTTTTGTAAATTGACTGTGTATCCCAGTGCTTGAAGCAAGTAAATGACCCTTTGTAAATCTGTTGTCAGCTTGCTTTTGTTGTCTCCTTGTATCAGGCAGTCGTCCAGGTATGGATAAATTTGAATTCCTGTAGTCTGCAATGGCGATTACTGATGCCAGGCATTTTGTGAATACTCTGGGCGCAGTAGATAAGCCAAAGGGCAATGCTGAGAATTGATAGTGCTCTGATCCTGCAAGAAATCTGAGGTATCTTCTGCAGATTGGTCGAATGGGGACGTGCAGGTATGCCTCCTTGAGATCTAGAGTTACCAGCCAACACTCCTTGCCCAGCATGGGAAGAAGTTGCTGTAGGGTCAGCATTTTGAATTTTGGGACAATGATGTAAGTATTCAGGGTGGACAGGTCTAGAATTGGTCTCCAACTTTTTTCCTTTCTTGGAACTAGGAATAGTCTGGAGTAGAACCCCTTTCCTTGCTCTGCTGTTGGCACTTTCTCCCCAGCTCTCATGTTTGCTAACTCCATTATCTGTTGTAGAGCCTCTGTCTTTTGATTTGGAGGTAGATTTGGCATTCCTCTTATGTCTGGTAAAGTGTGGAAGTGGAACCGGTAACCTTGATCTATGGTTCGTAAAATCCACTTGTCCTTTGTTAAGTGGTGCGAGTTGTTTGAAAATAAGGTTAGCTTTCCGCCTAGAGGAGCTGCTATTTGTTCCCTGGTAGGCGGGTTTAGGATTAAGTCACTGTGGCTGTGTTGATGTAGTGGCAGGTGTTGAGTCTGTGCCTCTGTTGTTACCTTGCCACTGTCGTCCTCTGTAGGCACCTCCTCTGGATTGGTTTCTGCCTCTGGAACGTCTATTCCTGCCCCTTTGAGGTCTTGTGGAGTCAGGAAAGGACCAATTTTTGGCAGGCCAGTTCCTGCTAAACCTTGGGGTTGAACCTGCAAGAAATCTTTAACTGTCTGGACTGATTTTGCCTTTTCTTCCATTTTCTTCATAACCTGCTGGGCAGGTGTACCAAACAAACTTGTTTTATCCATAGGAGCATCTAGCAATTTAGATTTAACATGATCCGGTAAAGCTTGCTCCTTTAGCCATGCATGCCTTCTAATTACAGTGCCAGTCATGGCTGATCTAAATGAAGCCTCCAGTGCATCATAGCCACATTTTAAAGAATGGTTACTAACTTGCTGTATGTTATTTACCATTTCTAATACATATTTCTTATCAAGAGATTCATCAGTGGTTAGCTTTTTAGTTAACTGATCAAGCATAAACTCTTGGTATTGTATCATGTGAAACTGACAGTTTAAAGCTCTAGCTGAGAGAGTGGCTGAAGTGTAAACCTTTTACCCCATCTGTCTAATGACCTTGCTTCCCTTTCAGAAGGAACAGGGTTTTAGCTATGGTCGCTACTGCCTTGGGACCCTGGGAAATAGTTTCGGGCTCTGCAAGAGGGGCCTAGTAAAGGTGGTGATGAGTATCTGGCACCCTGTAAAATCTGTCTGGTTTGGCAGGGGCTGGGGTAAAGAATCTGGAGCGGAGCAGACATCATTGAAAGCATCATCCACCACAGAGAGAACAGGAGGTATAGCTAAGGGCCTGTGCTGTGGAAGGTGCAAAAGGTCCTAAGTCTTTTCCTGGAGTCTGAAAAATCCTGTTGCTGCCATTGGAACTGTTCTCGCATGGCATGCAAGGTTTCCCCAAAGGAGAATTCTTCTGGTGGGGAAGCAGCTGGAATGGATTCTTCAGCATCAGAATCTTCAAAATTGGAGAAAGGAGCCTCTGGCTGGTCAGTTATGTCTGATTCATCAGCAGAATCATCAGAGGACACTGGCTCATGGGGCTCTGCCCTAGGTCTCTTCTCTGGGGGCTGAGAGGCCCTGTCTGGGTGAGATTGAGATCCTCTAATTAATGAAATTAAATCTTCTGCCAAAGTAAGCATTTGAGAACTGGAAGAGGGCCTGGTTGAGGGGTTTAACAGGCACTGTTTTAGTAGTCTTGGCTGCTTTAGCCCTGGCGAAGGCCTTAATGGACATGGCTGCTGGAGGCCTAGCAGCACCACGTGCTGGGGTGGAGACATCCAAGGGAATGGTGTCTGATAAGTCAGTGGTAAGCACCGTAGTGGGTAAAATTTCTGAGGCCGATTCAAGAGTGTTAGCAGGGACCTCAGTTGTAGAGATAGATTCAGCTGTATTTTGATCAGTTTTCTCGGTTTCAGCCGAAACCGAGACACTCATGTTTGCTTAACCATGGTTTCGGCCGAAACCGCGGACCGCGAGTGTCGGTCTTTTCTTTGCGTTTTGGCAGAATGCGTGGTCGGAGGATCCGGCGGCATAATGTACGCAAAATCAGAACCGAAAAACTGTTCTGCAAACTCCGACCGACGTCTAAGCGTTCGTCGGTTGAAAGAAGCACAGGACGAACAGGCTGCTACGTCGTGGGCTGGGCCTAAGCAAGGCAGGCAGTAAGAGTGGAAATCTTTATGAGGTATTTGTTTCCCACAGGTTAAACAATTATTAACTTTTTCTGACATCGGCTGAGGCAAGAAAGAGTCCCCAACGCGGTACTTAGCTTTAGACGTCTTCGAAGTAGTATTCGGTAGAAGTAATCTCTGGATCCGACCGACCGGCACTTGCGAACAGCTTCTGCTTCGGGCGCCACGCGGCAAGAAAGACTGAAGAAAATGGCGTCGGCTGATGCTTTTATACCCGAAGACCAACAGAGATGACGTCGGGTGAAGTGCGACATCAGCCGAAGCTGGACCCGGACTTTGGAATCCGGCCGACTGAAGGGCTGCCTGACGACAGGACAACCCAGTTGTTATGACTGCAGATGCATCCATGAAGGACATCATAGATATTTTCTACAAGAATCTCTGATTGGGATATGCAGATAGGCATCTTTGAGATGTAGAGTGGCTAACCAGGCATCTTTGGACGGCATAGGTAGAAGCTGCTGCAGTGTGAGCATTTTGAATTTTGGTACCACCAGGAAGGTGTTTAGAAAAGATAGATCTAAGATTGGGCACCAGGTGCTCTCTTTTCTGGGTACCAGAAAAGTCTGGAATAGAAACCTTGGCCTATCTGATCTGCAGGACCAGGCTGAATTGCCCTCATGGAGCAGGGAATGAACCTGGTTTTGTGCCTCTGCCCACTGGTTTGGAGGAAGATCTGGGAATCCCTTTGGGGTTGGCAATGTGTGAAAATACGTGTGGAAATACAATTTGTACCCCTGGGACAGTAGGTTGAGGACCCATCGATCATTGGTGATGGAGGCCCAGTTTTTTGCATGGGAGGCAAGTGTCCCTCCTAGGGGCACAAGCAGATGGACAGAGGTGAGAGGAGGAGTTGAGAAGTCATTGTGAATTCTTTCCATAAGGGGGAGGCTTAGCACTCCCTGGTTTATAAGTGGCGGTATTCCATTGCTTAGATCTCTGCATACCATGAGACTGCTGTCTGGGGGGTCTGTTTCCCCTAGGTCTAGTCTGAGGTGGCCTAGAGGGGGCTGGAAAGGACCGATGTTTTGAGGGGCAATGCCTACTGAATCTTGGAGGATGATCTTGCAAAAAGTCTTCAACTGTCTGCATAGACTTAGCTTTTTCTTCCATCTTTTTTAAAACCTCTTCTGCTTTGGTGCCAAACAGATTGATTTGACATGATCTGGCAAGGTTTGTTCCTTAAGTCAAGCATGCCTTCTAAGTACAGAACCTGTGACTGCTGCCCTGCAGGTGCTTCTAGGGCGTCAAACCCACACTGCATGGTATGCTTACTGATTTGGCTTGCAGAATGTATAAGTTCCTGTAAATTTTTGTCTGCACAGTCAGGGAAGGTAGATAACTTTTGTTTAACGAGTTCCATGGTATGTTGTTGGTATTTCAGCATGTGGAACTGACAATTTAATGCTCTAATGGCGCGAGTTGCAGAAGTATACACTTTTTTATCCCATCTGTCTAAGGCTCGAGAATCCCTGTCCGAGGGGGTGGGATTCTTAGCTGTAGTTGCTTTTATTCCTTTAGGGTCTTGGGAGATGACCTCTGGGTCAGCAGTAGGATTCTTGAAAAGAAATTTGTGAGAGTTAGGGACTCTGTAGTACCTGTCAGGTTTCCTAGGAGCAGGAGGCAATGTATCAGGATTTAGACTGGATTCCATAAAGACATCATCCAGAACATCCAGAACAGGAGGGATAGCTAAGGGTCTGTGCTGTGGTAAATCTAAAAATTCCCCCGAGTCTCTTTTTAGACCGAAGATAATCTTGGCATTCCCAATGGAAGTGCTCTCTCAAAGTATGTAGGGTTTCACCAAAAGAAAAATCCTCTGGAGGAGAGGCAGAAGGAATGGATTCTTCTGCATCTGAATCCTCATAAGCATATAAGGGCAAATAAGGGCATGTCTTCATAATCAGAAACCTCAGAGTCGTCGGACTCTTGGTCAGATAAAGCTGCTGGGGACAAGTCTCTTTCATTTAGCAGGGGAAGGCTGGCTTCCCCTAATCAGCATGATAAGGTCTTCTGCCATTTTAAGCATCTGTGAATGTGGCAAGGAACAAACCAAGAGAAAAAAAGACTGCTGGATACACTCAAACCACTCAAAGTTTATTTTAAAGCGCTTTTCGTCTGGGACAATACCCAGACTTCCTCAGACAACCAGCTTACACAAAAAACACTCCTTAAATACAAATGAATTAGTTAATAAATAAGTGTACAGACTTTTAATTTTTAAAAAAAACTTTTGATACAATTAAGTATAAAATTAATGAACAATAGTAATTAATTAATAAAACGCCTATAGTACGAATAATGTAACCTAACAGCAAAGGCATTTTTAACCAAGGGCAGCAAGTTTATAAATATTAAAAACACAAATATCTATATACTATAATACATGTATACTAAAACCTTTTTGATTAGATACAACTTACTGTACATATATATAAAATAACTTACTGTACATATATATATATATATATAAAATAAGTAAAAAAAAAATTAAAAAAAATTATATAAACAAATTTCACATACAAGTTTTATACAGATATTTATAAGTTGTATCTAATCAAAAAGGTTTTAGTATAGATGTATTATAGTATATTATATATATTTGTGTTTTTAATTTTTATAAATTTATAAACTTGCTGCCCTTGGTTCAAAATGCCTTTGCTGTTAGGTTACATTATTCGTACTATAGGCGTTTTATTAATTAATTACTATTGTTCATTAATTTTATACTTAATTGTATCAAAAGTTTTTTTAAAAATTAAAGTGTATCCAGCAGTCTTTTTTCTCTTGGTTTGCTTCTGGTTTTCCTCAGTTTTTAATTGTGGCAAGGAAGCAGGCGTGTTAGTTTGGGTCATTGGTTTTTTAAGTGTAGCTCGTACTCTGGGCCTTAGAAACTCGGTAGTTTTAGAAAGAACTGAAGACGCGAAAAAAGTCATCTGTTTGTGTCGAATATTGGTAGTGTGAAGAACTTCCTCAGAAGCCAGTGCCTGCACAGCGGCTCCGGACCCATCCAAGGTATAGACATCCACAGGTTCTGTAGTCAAAGAAGAGTCTCGCAGCACACCCGACTCCAAACAGGTCTCGGTAGCGACCTGTGAATCCATCAATGCGGGCATCAGGGGCTGCAAAAGCTCCACACTGAGTACTGGCACACTGGCAACTAACTTAATGGAAGCGTCATCGGCAGTTTTGGATCTGTGCAGTCTGTCTCTGTCTTTATCCTTACTTTTTTGGAAGATCTGTAGTTGGATGGCTTACCGAAGCCATTTTGGAATACAGAGATTGACAGCGAAAGTATTTAGCTACAATAAGGGCCCGATGACGAATAGTTCGAGCATTGAACAAAGCACAAAACTGGCAGCGAGGGACGTTGTGGTCTGGGACTAAGCAGGTGACCCAGTAAGAATGGAAATTTCGGTGTGGTATTTGCTTTCCACAGGCGAGACAATTGTTAACTTTTTCTGACATTGGTTAGAGCAAGAAAAAAGGATCCAAACGCGGTACTTGGCTTTAGAAGACTTCAACTTCAATTTTGGAAACAAAAACTCAGGTAGCGGCCAACCAGCACTCGTGCAAACTGCTTCTGCTTCGGGCTCCTCGGCAAGAAAGACTGATGTAATGGCATCGGCTGCCTGTTTTTATCCCACTAACGTCAGTCCTGGAGCAACAGTAACAAACGCAGAAATACTAAGCCTCTGGTATTTGGGCCGACTGAGGGCTACCCCTGGCAGGATAACCCAAGTGTGATGACTGCAACAGTAAAACACTAAGAACATCAGCATGTTGCCGAGAACTTAATCATATGTATCCTGCCCTTTCTCTGCCACTAGGACCACTAGCTACTCTTGGGCAATCACTGACTTTTAACAAGTGACCTATCTATGCAAACACAGGCCAGTTCAATGGGGTCACTAAATCAAAAATTCTCATAACATGAGGTGAGTAATTTTGCATTAGTGGTTGCAACCGCAGCAATCTGGTTCCAGAGATTTCCCCATGATGGCATTATAGACAATCACAGTCATTGCAGAGGCACACACCTAATGACAGAATGCCATCTCACAACTTGAGAAACTTCATCTTGGTGATATGCCTACCACAGAGAACATTACTGCTCAAGTGACCTGCGAGTCAAGCCAATGAAAAGAACACCAATTACTCAGATGTATGTCATTCTCTGAACAGCTCACTCCTGACTGCCTGGATCAGTTCATGCATCTAGTTGTAAATACCATGACTTCATCGATTTGTCTGTGATTAGTTTTACTGAATGTCATTTAATGACAATAATTTAATTTACATCCCTGGAAACAAGGACACATATATATTGCAGCAGAGTTGTAAACTGTGTACGTTGTGAAAATCGATGACAAAAGATCACCTTTGCAAAAAACTGTAAAGCATGGGCCTATGCTTAATCAGTAATACCCTCATCTAGATATGCCTTCTTTCCTTGTAAAGGAAAATCTGACAGAAGATCCAGAAGTAATGCAATTATATATGTCGAGTGCTCTAGTAGTTTAAGAAGGACCAAAACAAGCCTCCCCATGACCCATATCCCAAGAAGATAATTTACAAATATCATGAGTTCAATGTCAGTGCTACTCACCCCTCACACTTTTTTTGTTTGAATACTGAAATGGGAGAAAGTTCACAGGGACTAAATAAAAAAGTGACATTAAGATGCCTAGCCATGCCTCACCCTCATTCAGCTGACTTACTAATAAACCAGGCAGATCAACTTAACACCTCAGACTCGTTACACACACACACACACATATATATATATATATATATATATATTTTTTTAATATGTATACACATATACCACATACATACATTAACTCCAAGATCAGCGCACCTCAGAATAAAAGGAATACCTTGCACCATCACAGCTTCAGACTGTACACATTTTCCTTATTTATACTTTTAGTCTGACTGTTCTGATAACTACAACTGTGGTCCCACAATTTCAACCCCTTTCTCACAAAATAATGCTTGTAATGCACTTGAGGTGCAAATCTTTACAAGAGATCATCGGTCAAATGAACGAACTGCACAGCTTGCTAATCTATGCACCTCACCCAACCCAGTGTGTCCTGTCATTCTCAATACGCTGTAAATTCTGGGGGTTTTTTTTGTTTTTTTTTTTTAAACAAGAAACATCTTTATTATCATGTATTAACACAGGCAATCTTACATTTATACAAATGAAAATAAACCATTGCGACACTATCATTTGCAAATATTATGCATTACAAACCATGTTGACACAACTGTAGCTGCAACATTATATATCACTTTTAATATATCATCATTATCAGTCAACCTTTACATAGCTCACTCAAATCCTGCCTTCTTTCAAACCTCGTTCCTGCTCTGCATGTATTGATCCCACAGTTCCCATTTTTTCCTATTTCATTTGCTCCTACCCTTTTCTAAAGATCCCAGTTCCAGTTGTTTTATCTCTGTTACTATCTTCGCTACTACTACCAAATTTGGTTTAGACTTTGATTTCCATTTTCTAGTAACTGATTTTTTGGCAGCCATCATAATTAGACTCACCAAGGCCTTACTATGTCTAGGCAATTCCGATTCTTTATTCTAGTATCTCTGACACAGCAGCCTGCAGGGAATCTTTAAAGTCTGCCAACTCATTACACTCCCAGAAAATATGTTTTCAGTTACCTCTTTCTTCCCCATCACACCTCCAACATTTGCTGTCGACCTGAGGAAAAATTCTTTGGAATCTACTTGGGGTATAAAAACACCTATGTAAACACTTCCAAGCAAAGATCCTAAATCTTCTAGAGTTTGTTGCATATTTGGGAAACATACATACATATATCCCCCCCATTGTTTCCTTGTGAATTGCTTTTCCAATCAATCTTCCCAATCCTTCCTAACTTCCTCTGATTGATTCTTATAGTTATCATGCAATATTTTATATGATCTACTAATTACTCCTTTCTTAACTGCAACTTCTGTTCTGGATTCTACTAAAAACTCTACTAGTGCTGGTCTTTCATTTACAACCCCCCTATTTCTTTCTGTTTGCCTATATTCTGATATCAATCCTTGAAAGGGAAGGCAATCTCTAACCTGCAGGCCAATTAAGTTCTTGCCATTTTCCCATTCTATTACCTTTCCCTCTCTAGTTATTTGCTCCCAATACCTTGGTTCCTTTGCCAGTTTTCTCCAATATATTCCAGCCCCTCCCCTCTTGCCTATTATCTGTAGCCCTAATTTGCAGTCATCCCTATCAACAGAATTTCCATTTCCTATTCCCGTGTTGGCTTAGTTCTTAGAATACTTTGTTACTTTATGAATATAATATTGTGTATGATTATTGTTGTTCTCCTTAAAAGTCTGCATACAAATTCCAGTTTCTTCTAGTTCCTTGTTTCCCTCATGTTTCACCACCATCTCTTTCCACTTTGAATTACACCATACTCCTAAATACTTCATTTTATAATGTCCCCAGAAGTATAAATATTGCTGAACTAATTTGCATTTGGTTACATAATTTACCACTATAGCCTTTGTTTTAGCATCATTAATCTTGTATCTCATAAAGGTCTGAAACTGTCTCAATATACTCCACAGCACTGTAATGCCCCTTTCTGGTTTTGTCAGATATAAAACAATATCATCTGCAGACAGAGCCAGCTTTTATCGACTACCATAACAATTATATCCTTGAATTTCAGAGTCCCTTATTTTCTTTGCCAATGGTTCTAAATATAATGCAATTAAGAAAGGGGAGAGAGGACACCCCCGCCTGGTTCCTCCGTTTAGGCAAAGATGATCAGAGAGGTCAACACCCACTTTAATTTTCACCTCAGATCCCTCATATATCTTCCTAATCAACCTTTTAACATTATCAGGGAATGCAAATGCTTCCACTGCTCTGCTCATAAGTCCCAGCCTACTCTGTCAAATGGTTTTGCTGCATTAAGACCCACCAAAAAGCAGTGGCATTTTCTTATATTCTAATTCCCTCTCGACCATCACTGTTCTGTTAACATTGTCAAATGTTTGCCTTCCCTCCACAAAATCACATTAATCCATATTTATTGATTTTGGCATCGTGTGTGCCATTCTTTTCGCCATTATAAACATAAACACTTCACAATTATGATTTAACATTGAAATGAGCCCGTATGAAGCTGGATCTGATGGATGTTTACCCTCTTTAGGTATTACAGCTACCACTGCTTTCTTCCAGGATGTTGGTACTTCTCCTCATCTTACAATACTGTTAAACAAAGCCTTCCAAACCTTTAACAGTTTTTCCCCTCCTAGCTTCCAGACTTCTACAGGAATACCATCTATTCCTAAGGACTTTCCTGTAGATTGGTTATACATCACCATTTTTATCTCATCTCCTCCTATTCTAACTGCTAATAATTGAGCCTCCTCTACTTCTAACCTTGCCATATCTAATTCTTCCATAAACATCTCCATTTGTACCTTTTCTTGATTTCCATACAGACTCATAGAATTTCTTAAATATTTCTAATACTTCTACAGGATCCCTTGTTATCTTCCTTGTTATAGGCTTCCTAGGTTTGACGACAGCCCTTTCTACTTTTGGTTGCCCAAGTCGTTGTGCTAAAAGTTTTTTGTGCACTAGAATTACTATCAAAAAACAGTTGCTTAACAGCAATCTTTCTAAACCCGTGCATATTATCGAGGTAATCCCTTATTTTCTGTTCAGCATTCTGCAGTTGCTCCTCTTCTTTTTCTGTGAGATTCCCCCTATTTTGCAATACTTTAACATTTGTCAGTCCCTCTAAATAATTCTTGTTACATCTTAACCATATCTTCCTTTCTTTTAATTCCACCCTATTTTTAAATTCCACCTTAATTTTATCCTACTTTTGTCACTACATTTTCAGAATAAATTTCTATCTTCTCTAATAGCTCCTGAATAACTTCCACTACCCATTCCTTAAATTCCTCTCTTTTCAACTGATAGGTGGGAAAACACCAATGTCTCATTTTTATTTCACTACCCTATGCTTTTATTTTAGTTATTATTGGCGCATTATCTGAAATAGTTATTGGGTGCGTATCAATACCTTCAATTAAATGCACATGTTCCTGTGAAACTAATTCTGTCTAGCCTAGCCCAGTTTTTGTATCTTGGGGAGTAATATGTAAATTCACTTCAAACACCTAGCACTCAATTCACATCTTCTATGCCAAGAATTTTCATAAATTTCTTAAAAAATGCATCCTCCTTTGTTATATTTTCCCTTCTGGGCCCGCCAGACACATCTTCACTGTTTCAAATCAAACATCTGTCCCTACCTATAAGTAATATTTCTTGTTGAAAGCTGATTATTTCTCCCACACTTAAATAACTTTAAAAAACTTACTTTATAACATGCAAAGAAAATTGGGCACCATTTCAATAGTAGCATTAAAAAATAGCTTTACTTACAGTTAACTTTCTCCCTCCTTTTTTCTCTCCTGAGTACTTTTCCGAACATTTCTGACATGAAGTAGGGCATATGCTTTAGAGTCCACAACAAGTTTAACACAGTCCAAAAAAGTCCAATATTTCCAGATTTTCTTGTTCTGCCCGGTTTCACAATATAATTATTGTTTTCGTAATCCCACATTTGTCAATTTACAAGTTACTGATTTTATTCTCCAAACATTCATGACATGAAATTGGGCATATGCTTTAGAGTCCCCTATAAGTTTAAGAAAGTCCAATATTTCTAGATTTTATCTCCATTTCCCAAACCCTGTCTGTGCTTCATCTCCAGTGCACTCTCGATTCTTCTAGTGAACTACTGTGCTTTTTTCCCCCGTTTCTCGAGCAGTTTTCCATTGAAGCACTGGGAAACAGTTCGCTGGCACAGTCTCTCTGTAGTCTTTATTACCAAAAGAACAAAAAGCAGAATCTTATGTTTCACAGCATAATTTTTGGTGGACAAACTTTTGTATTTCTTCTTTAGCGTGTACTTCATCAAAAAATGATTTTGTTCCTCCAGGAAAAAATATTTTGAAAATAGATGGGGTACAGCAGTTTGAATCTCCCTGCCCGTTTCTTGACATTCCCTGAATAGTGAAATAAATGTACTTATCTTCTTCCTGGTGTACAATGAGTAGTTATTCTCCATAAACACTCTGTGTCTCGCACTTTAGTACTCTCTCCCCTTGCCACAGTTTTGTCAGAATCAGCTCCTGCTGCAGTGAGGGATTACATCCTCACTATTAAAGGTCTAGGTTGTTTTCTCATAGCCACGTTTGGAGCATACACACCATGTGTCCTTTCAATTAACAGTTCCTGTTGTGGAATACCATTCCAGTTGCTTATTTGTGCTTTCATGAAATTAATACAGTCTGTTCCTTCCAGCTTTTCAGGTACAGCAAAAAAATCTCAGGTTTTCCCTACATGCACTGTCCTCTAATTCTATTATTTCTTTTAAACATTTGTCTTGTGCAGTCTCATATTCAGCCAGCCTTTTCTTAATTTTGATCTCTGAGTTTTGCAGTTTTATCACCGTTTATGAGCATCTGTTTAAAGCTTCTTCCATTTTTCCAGCCTTTTATTGCTTGAGTTGATATACTTCATTAGTGTTTCATTTATTCTAGTCAGGTCTATGTGCAGTTGCTTTGTACTTTCCTCAAGGTTACTGGAAGTCATGTCTGGAGCTTGCACTGATTTTTGCTGAACAGCTACAGTACTTTTCCCAGTCAGTGTTTTTTCATTGCCTTTCATATCTGATTCTCCTTCAGGTCCTCTGTATTTCTTTTTTTCTGGCATCCAGGCAGTGTCCTTACCATCCAGTTACTGCAATTTACTTAGAAATCCAGGTCCACTGGCTTTCTCTGCTAAGTTTCAGTTTGTACACTGAGAGAGCTAGAATTAAGCTGTTACTGAATGTGCAGCCATCTTGGAAGTCCCTACACTGTAAGTTCTGTTGTTCCTTACTGTTAAAGCACAGAACAGAAAAGCAGCAACACAGTCTAATATTAAGATCAACTAGCTGATTATAAATTAGAAAAAATGATTCTGATTCTTCCATGAAGACTGAACAGTGTGACCCACCCTAAAGTCAAAACATATTCTTTGGTACACGTCCTTAAAGATGGGAACCAGAGCTCATATTTGCTAGAAAGAGATACTGTTCCTGATTTGCGTGCTACACTGAATAGGTGTATTACACAAACTACACCAGCTATGTCCAATGTAATGAATATATTTGAAATGACTTGGAAACTTCATATTACGTGAGTTACTTGGACTACAGTAACAGACACACTGACCCACAAAACATTTCAGATGCTATCTCCTGACAGGAAGATATGTCTATTGAATTTTTACATCAAATGACATACTGAATTGAACTGGTTGTACGTATATATCCATACATATGAACGGTTTCTTCAAAGGCCTTCCAAACTTGGGATATTTACTAGGACTATTTGGATGTCTGATCTTTCTTTTGGAAGGATTTGTGCTGCTCAACATCATTACTTGGAAGCAAGACTATAGATGCCTCTCCCTGTGTTTGACTATCACAATTCTAAGAGTCATATTTTCTTCAGAAACCGATGATTGTGAAAGTCTTACACAATCCTCTTACCTGGACTTCAACATATTTGTCTTTTATAAATGTCTGCAATTCTTCTTACATAGTTTTTCATCCTCCCCATGAATAAAATGGCGCCATGGTTCAAGGTGTTTCACAAAGTACTTCACTATCAAGCTGCAAACTTCCCAATGACTTTTTGAATTTTGGCATCATCTTCACCTGTCTAACATACATATCTAGAAGTGGAAAACATCCATTTTACTGAATTTCAGTGCAGGAGTTCCTCCATTTTATGTTGATTTTCAGACCTCAGTAATGTAACAAAGTATTTTGCTTTTCTATTTTCTGCTCATTAAGCTGGTAAAAGACCATGTCCCTGCACTGTAATATACCTGTACATTCTAAAACCATAAGTTGACAATTCTCACAGCTACTTCTACAGATTTCTCATAAGATGCATCACTATTTGAAATGTTCTGTTAGCTAGTCAATTACATTGTGAATCATGTGGACTGTAGGTCATATGTTCAACTTCCCTTTCAAGAACAAATCTTTTGAATTCCTGACTTTTGTGTTACAGCCTGCTGTCAGATGTGATAACACCAGAGTTCTCATGCCATAAGAATATTAGACTAACACATTTATCATAATTGCACTTATCTGTCAGTTTGATCACTCTGTGGTCATCGGAATAATAATTGACACATGTAAGATCCTTGTTTTCTAAACAAATCTGCACCCACTCTACTCTGTTCTCTTCCCATGAAATGGGTATGCTGGCATCACTTCCTGTGGATTGTTACGGCATGAACTGCATTACGCAGAACTCTACACCACTTGATCTATTGGAGTCAAAGTTGCTGGCCAATAAATTACATTTCTTGCCTTTTTTGTTCTTTACCAGTTCTAAGGTGTGATTGATGTATTCACAAGCATTTGTCTTATCAGCTGATTAGGAACTATTATTTTGTAAGTGCTGACCAACAAGCTCTGCACAATTTTTTCTTAGAAGGAAGAAAAAAAGACTAATTTCCTCACTGATAATTTTATGTCAGTTGAACCTTCTGATGTAGCTTCATTGAATAACCGCATTTCTAAGTTAGTGTCTGCAAATCTTGGAATTGTTTACTTTTTTTCTGTTACTACCAAGAACAGTACTACTCAAAGAATCTCTAATTCTGTGGATAGTGGTGACTGTTTAAGGGGGGTTGGGTGTGATTCAACAGCCCTGGATAGACTTTACATTGGTGCTTCTTTAATTATTTTCTTCAACATTTTAAAACTATTTTTTTTCCCCAGCAAGTCCCAGCATATATTTTATTCCTAAGAATTCTGTTTCTACTCTCAGTGCAAACTTGCTCCTCATTATCTATTTTCATTTCCTTTTTCTCCTCTTTTATCGCTCTTCCTTACAGTTCCTGCTCTAACCCCCTCCCCTTTCTTTTCCACGTCATCCATCTTTGCCATTTTTTCTTGCACAGTTTTTCCTTTTCCTTGTGCATCTCTCAATTCTTTTACGCACAGCTGATCCACAGTGGGTTATGGCCTTTTTCCTCAGTTGTCATTACTAACCCTATTATTCTTTCCTCTACCTCCCTCATTTTGCTTTCATATCCAAGGACAAAGAGCTTCTTTGTCAAATCTCCCATCTCTGTGCAGAGCTACTTTATTAACTCCGCAACTTCGCTTTTGAATGTGTCTAGCATAGAACAGCTCCAAAATATATATCCCCATGTACCTGGTTATTCCTGACACCTCCAGCAGTTTTGTCCTGCCCCAGAAACATTCTGGATAACCTTACCAGAGTGTAACAATATTTATGTAGGCACTTCCATACAAAACCTCTACATTTTTCTGCCTTGGTTACAATTTCCTGGGAATAAGATTATCTGTGCCCATTCCTTGCCCTCTATAGTTTCCTGTACTACTAATACCCATTCTGTTTCCTCTGCTCTCGTCTTCTGTTAGACACATTTTCTATCCCTTTACTCTCTATCTTTAATAGTCCATTTGAGGTTTTACCTTCTGTTCTTATTTCAATCTGTTGCACCATATTTGGTTTCTCCTCTGGTACCAGCCTACTTTTATTAGTCCTTTTACATTTTGACACTATTCCCCCTGTATTCCCACTCTATTCCTTCTTCAAGTAGGATTTCCTCTTGTATCTCTGTCCAGTCCTTTATGCTTCCCCCTACCATGACCTGTGTCCAATACTGCACCTTACTCTACTTTTCCTCCACCTCCATGCTATCATTTTATTCTTTCTATCCAAATTTGTGCCTCCTATTGGAATAATTGTTCATAGATTCATATGCAAATAGTAGGCTAACTGCCTTGAAGAGCCAGTTTTAGCATAGCCAACAACCTGAGGTCAGAATCAAACCCTGTACCTTGTATCTATGTGGTAAACACCTTAACCATTATGCCACCCTCTTTCAATTTCTCCAAATCTGGGTTTAAGCAGTGAGTGCCTTTTGCATGTTTTTAGCCAAGTCAGTTTCAGGTCAGATATCCCCTCTTCTTTCTGGACCATTATAATATTTCTTCCAGTCCACCCAATAACCAATATCCACCAACCTCAGGGTATTATCTATCATGTGTGCTTGCAATTCTACTTTAATGTCTTATACTGTGAATCCCAGGAAAAGCCAAAAGACACAACAACATACTGTGAATCCTACCTCTTCTGTTGGCCTCTAACTCCTGCCATGATACTCCAGGCTTACAAACCTCCCAAATATACTCTCCACAATTGTTTTATTTTTCTCAGTAACTGATTTCCTGGGAAATGACAAAAGACTTGACGTACATATTGAAAATGGGGGACTAGAAACATCTTTAAAACTTTAAATCTCTGATTCATATCCAGCACTACTCCTTTCTATACTTGTAGTGGACCTTTGCATTTTTCATATAGCTTATTGTAAGCGAGTCTCAATTGATTCCTTTACTCCTCCCCAGCCATATTCATAGGCATTTCAATTCTGTTGCACACATTCCTTCATTCCTTTCTCCTCCTTAAAGGTACACTGTCAGAGTTTTGGCCTTTTTTTTGTATCATATATTTCCAAATATTTCCATAATTTCCCATAAGAAGGCCATATTTTCATCTGGACATTGTTACAAGTACATCATCTGCATATAATGAGATTTTTTTTTACCTCACTCTTTCTATATCATCTTAGTCCTGAATCTTTAAATTCCTTGGTTAATCGCTCTATATACATTGCGAAAAGCAGTGGAGAGAGTGATCACCCTGTCTGGTACTTCTATGTGCTATTAACTTTTGTGACAGTCCTGCACTTCACCCCTGTCAATGCGTTGCACCTTTATATAGGATAGCAATCATCTTTATGCACTTCCTGGAAAACTTCCACTTATTTTGGGGGTTGAAAAGATGTTCCCACACCACCCATCCCAAAGCTTGTTTGGCATCCAGAGAGAGTGACGCTAATTTCCTTCGTTGTTGTTGAGCATCCTGCCTCAATAAAATCATTCTTACTGAACTGTCTACAGTCCTTTCTCCCACAATCCCAGTTTGATCCATATATATTATTCTAGGTAGGATATGGTCTGCCATTATTAATGTAAAGCACTTACAATCATGGTTTAGAGTTAATATTAGTCTATAGTAGGAAGGAAGCCATTTATCTTCTTTTGGTATAACCACTATTATCTTCCTCTTTCTGGGTATCTGGGGTTTCTTCCCCATTTAGTATATTAATAAACAGTCTGACCAAAATTTCTCTTACCTTATTTTTAACAAGTCCCCATATCTCAATGGAATACAATCACTTTCTCCAGATTTCCCTTTTGCCATCTTTTCCCACACTTGCTTTATTTCCGCCTCATCCACAGACTTTACTAACATCTCTCTCTGTTCCTCAGTAAGCTTACTGTTTTGCTTTATTTCCCATGTACTTCTCCAATCTTCCCAGCATCTTTCCCCAACCTTTTCTTCCATATACGTTTCCTGGTAGTACTTTCTAAATACCTCCAGAACTTCTTCTATGCTGTCTACCTCTTCTCTATCCCCACCAATATATATTTTATAGAACCCTCTCCCAGTTTCTATCCCCACCAATATATATTTTATAGAACCCTCTCCCAGTTTCTTGTTGTCTAACATGTATTGCCAGAGCTTTTGTTGCCTTGGGGTTTTCACTAAAGAATAGTTCTACCATTATCTCTTCCTCCAAATTCTTTCATCTTCCCATTTCCGTAATATCTGTAATATTTTCTTCTCTCTACCTGATCTGATTTTATCTAATTTTTTCCTTTCCTTTTGTAACAGTCCTAGTTCCTCCACCATTCTGGCTCTGTTTTGTCTCCTATAGTTAGTCATCTTGGCTAAATATGTCTGCATAGTTTCCCTCCTCTTTTTTCCTGTCATCACATTTCTTCACAACTACTGTCTTCTCTTCCCCCAACACTTTTCTCAGCTCATTTATTCACTTTTCTTCCTTGTTCATCCGAAGGAAATATACTGAAAACCACCAGTGTTTCTCTGGTACAACCTGCCTTCCTGTCCTTATTATCACCACAATCATTTTGTGATCTGATAATGTTACAGAGTCAATATTCACTTTTGATACCTAGCATTCATGCTCCTTTGTTATCTAGCATCCATCTATTCATCTAACCTGGATCAATTTTGATGTCTAGGCAAGTAATATGTAAGGCCCCATCTTCCCTGCCTGTTCCTCCAAGTATCTTTCTAGCCTATCATTTCAAGGTATTTCTTCAAGAATTTACCTTCCTTTGTCAATTTCTGGCTTTTTCTTTATTTTACATTTGTTGACTGGGTATGTCCGACTGAGCTGAAGAGCCCTTTTTCAGCGGAGGCCCGGGGAGAAAAGCTCCATACATTAGACAGTTATACATAAAAGCAATTAATAACAAAAAGATAATGCATAGTTCATACAATCCAGGAACAAAAAAAAAACTTTTAGAAATGTGTTCAATTAGAATAAGAAGTACAAACTTAGGACATTACTTAGTGTAAGACAGATCATATTAAAACATCGACAAAAAAGTTTTCAGGATTGTGTTCTATGAGAATAAGATGTATTAGCTTAGGACTTTACGTAGAGTACTACAGAACATATTTAAAAAGTTTTTGTTAGACAGTACATGCATTATCGAATGAACCACAAAGGTGTTAGTAGATTCAGTCAAAAAGTTAAGTTTTAGGATTAGTTTAGGAGAAGGAGAGAGTCTGTGTGTGAGGGTAAGTAGAGAGCAAGGGGTTTGTTGTCTATTTGATGGGGGAAATAGTTTAGGGAGGGTGAGTACAGTGGCAAGTCCAGTGACATTTTAAATACTCTTTGGTGGCACTCAAATTGTTTCGGATGTTTGGGTTCTGATTTTAAGAAGGAGTTTATTCCAAGCAATAGAAGGATGTTAGCTATATATGTTGCAAACGGATTTCATCTTGGGTTTGTAGATATGTAGTCGGTCTTGGGTAGAGCTCTGGAGGGATTTGGTTGGAGAACAGTGGGAAATGAGGAGGTAGAACTGGACCATTCGAGGGCTGGGATAGGATTGAGTGGATTATCTGGAGCGGAGAGAGGAGAAGCTGGTGGGGTAGTCCTAGCCAATTTAGGTGTTTTAGAGAGAGAGGGAGAAACACTGATGGGATTTGTATGGTTATTGGGCAGCAAATCTAGCCATCTTGTTGTAAGCGGACTCTAGTTTAGTTAGTAGAGAGGAGTTGAGATTTGTGAGAATTTGGGAGCTATACATTATAGTAGGTATGAGGTAAGCATGAGAGAGAGTGATCTTGGCTTCAGTAGTCAAACTTGAAAGAGTAACAGTTTAGGTTTTTGGAGGTTGAGGATGAGCTGGTTAATGGTGAGCCAGGTTTCAACTGAATTAAAGGATTGCTTGCTAGCTGATAAGAGCTGAGAGGGAGAGTTGGTAATGGTGATGACTGTAGAGTCATCAGCAAATTGCTCTAGGAAAGATTGAGGGCAAGAGGTATGGAGTAGATTAGTAAAGATATTGAAAAGTAGTGGCCCAAGAATAGATCCTTGGGGAACCCCCATTTTAACTGCAAGAGGAGGGGATAATGCAGAGTGCCATCTCGCTGATTGCAACCTGTCAGTGAAGTAGCTGGAGAACCATGCAGCAGTATCAGAGGAGAAGTTATGGTTATACAGTTTATCCAACAGAAGAGAGTGAGAGAGAGTGTCAAAAGCCTTTGAGCAGTCTAAGAATAGGCAAGAAATAAGTTTGTGGTCATATTTGGCTAGAGAAGTAGTGTTAAGGAAGGATAATAGGGCTGTGGTAGTGGTATGTTTAGGTCAGAAGCCATGCTGAGTGGGTGAGAGGAGATTTTCCTGCATTAGATATTGCATGGCTTGATCTTGGCTTCTTCCTCTACTTCCTTAGTTTCTATCAACAGTAATATTCCCCTATTACAATCCCTAATCCTCCATGGAATTGCACTCTCCCTCCCAATAAAAATCTCAATTCTTGACATGTTGTTTTGTAGGGATACATACCAAAACTATCATGCATTTTCTCATTGCCAGTAACTTTTAAACTCCACAAACCTACCTCTTCTATTTTCCAGTTTGCCCTGTATCTCCAGTGGAAACATCTTCTTCAGTAGGAGTACCACTCCCCTTTGCTTTCTGTTCCCCCATGATGAGCTTACTACAAGTTGGTCTTCCACCCCTTACGACATGATTTTTTTGTAAGACATGTTACTTGCAAAGCCACTGTCTTTGCTCTATAACCTCCTCTAAACTTCCTTAGTATTCATTACCTCTTCACCTTTGCACTGAGACCATTAACATTCCACAATATGTTTATCCTCTCATACCCCATTTTCTTGTATTTATTTTACCCTCATCCTTGTCTTTATTTCTTTGTTGCATTCCTTTTGTCCTCTACCACTTTTTGTTTCCCCTTTCTGTTCCAATATCCTTCTTCCTGATACTGTCTTGCAGTACAAGTTTCCTTTCAGAAGGCCCCCTCGTCTCCCCTCAAAAAAAAAAAAACTACATACGTATTTACATATGAATTCAGCTTCCTCAACTATTGAAGGCGTTAGACAAGTCTATATATAAGGAGGAGACTAGTTTGTAATTATCTCTAGCTTTACTGACAGTATCGATATAGGTTAGAAGTGCAGTGTTACTACTACGGGAATGACAAAGCCATGTTGTGTAGGGGATAAGAGTTCTTTCTGCAGCAAACAGTTTAGCAATTGTTTTTGAATACATATTTCAAGTATTTTAGAGAGGAGGGATAAGACTGCTGTAGGTCTAAAGTTAGTAATGCCTGTGGAATTTCCTCCTTTGTGTAGAGGGATAATGTGTGATTATTTTCAGAGAGAAGGAATGTGGGATTCCTGCATTAACCTATTTATACGGATTGAGACAGGGCAGACAATGCTATCGCCTGCTATTTTAAGGTACTCGCTTTTAAGATCATCAGCCAAAGTATGGTTTGAGTTTAAGGATGGTTTTACATATGATGTGGACACAGATTTGAAGGTGGATGTGATGACATGTGGCTGTTGGTCAGGGTTAGGATTAGATGTTGGAAAATTCTTGGTTAGAGATGCTATACTATCTATGAAATAAGAATTGAATTGCATTGCTGTTTTGAGTAGTGACTTATTGGGGGAGGGGTCAGGGTTGGATTTTGGCCAGGATGCAAGATTTCTTTAATGGCTTTCCAGAATTTTTTAGGGTTATATTTACTATTATTCTTAAAGTTATTATAGTATAGTATTTTCTTTCATTTATTTGCTTTTTAATATGACTGTGAAGCATTCTATTTCTGCCATTCCTTCCACACTTTTTCTCTATTCTGCATTAGCATTCTGCTCTTTTTGGATAGCCAAACTGCATTATTGTTTTTTAATTTCCTCCTTCTAGGAGGTGCAGGGCTATTTAGGATACTCAGGAAAGTTGTGTTGAATGCAGTTACATTGTCATCTAAGGGGAAGGATTTCTCAATACTTCTTTCCAAGAGCCTGTCCTACTTTATCACACCATTGCTTGTGTGAATGTGTATGTGTTGTTTTAGTTAAAAACAAGTATTGATAGTAATGTCTCCAACTGATGTTTGGTTGTTTTGTAATTTCTCAACATTTGTAACAAATCACTGAGAAACACTTCCTGACTGTTTCTCAGCATGGTTAAACAAGAAAACAACATCAAAAGTACCAAAAGAAAAACAAAGTACAGTAAAAAGGAATGAGCAGAGATAAAACCATCAAAATCCGCAATCCAGCGTCATATCCACTATCTGAAAAACTCCTTAACAGTTTATCATCCAAAACATGCTTAGTATTGACAGGAAAATTATGTGCTGTCCCCACCTCTCCTCTCCCCATTTAGGACTGGTTCAACTCCATCTCATTTCTCCCTGCTTCCCTGATTATATGTATCTTTTACCATAGCTATTGTCATGTACACAATGGGAAGTATCCTCTCAGTGGCATCCCTCAACAGGAGCCTTGCTGCATTCTCCCATCCATGACCACATCACGTCTCCCTTCCAATGCCATGGACCCAGCTCTCTTAACTTACTGGCTTCTGTATGCAGTCTAGTGCCACCTTTGAGCTGGTGAATGTCTTAGCTGTCCCCAGCATGTAGACCCACAACTCTGCCAGATAAATAAATCTCCATCATAGGTTTTTCTCTGTACACTTCTTTTTCACTGAGGTGAACAAAAAGTCTTGGTCAACATATACCCTGTTTTCTCCAACATTCACAAGTTTTCTCTGATTGCAATTTCCTCATTAGAATTTCTTCCTTTTGTTCAAAGGACTTAGGTCTTGTTCTGCCTGCACCTTCCAATTCCACCACCCTCCAAGAAGTACTATGTTGCTCAATTTTGATGTCTTCTTGTGGAAAATCTGTCCAAGTTTTTATCATTTTCTGAACTTTCTGCTCTTTTACAGTCCCATTTCTCCAACCTCTCCAGCACTCCTTTTTTTCACATTTTTTCTACAGGTTCTGTTTTCTAGATCTGTAAGCTTCATCTCACAGCAGTCAAACTTTGCTCAGTTGTGTCAGCTCTAGCCTTTAGCTTTTCATTTTCAGTGATCAGCATTTAGAGGATATCTGAATGCATTGAGAGCACTTACTGCACATCTGCCACTTTATGTTTGAATCAAAGTATTTTCTTTTACTGTATCCTTTACACCTTAAACCTTCTGTCATATTTTAGTTAATGCTGTTTCATCCCTGCTCTCCTTGCTGCCAGACATTGCATTTTTCAGTTTTTGTTTCTCTCTCTCCTTGACATACAGCTCTCTTTTTTTCTACTCTCCACTGCTTTCCCAGCATGATACTTTTAATTTATTACCCCACCCATAAAACTACCTGAGATTTGTGGAACTGCTAATGTTTACATCTATGCCATACTGGAAGTCCTCAAAAAATCACCTGCTCGTCTTCTAACTTAAGCATTTGCACAGCTGCTCTAACTTTTTCTATATCAGGTTTCAGTCCCTCTGATGTAAAAACCTGGCCATGCATTTCCATTTTATTATTCTTAGTTTACATCTACTCTTATTCAGCTTGAGATTACACCACCTTAATCTGTTTAGCAGCTACACCAACCTCTTGTTATGCTCTTTTTGTGACTACCCACACATTAAAATATCAGTTTTAACTCATTCCCTCCAGTAGACCTCTTTTGAGTGTGCACCTTTAACTCCTAGTGGGCGTGGCTTCAGCATTTAGAAACTGAAGTTATCACTTTACATTTTTAACAAATACCCATTGACAGAGATCATATATAAATACAATTGTGTTTGCTATCATGTATGCTTCAAGATAAAATTTTCCAATACCTTGTATGTAACATGGTTTTGGAATTATTAATGCAAATATGAACAGGCAATATTTGACGCCTAGAGGAGCAGCAGGGTGTAACTGCAGAAACGCCTGGAGACGTTACTCAGCTGTAATGACATGACATTCTATGCCTTCAACCACATGTACAGCAGTTTTTGTAACATCTTTGACACTGAATAAAAACCAAACAAAAGCATAATTAATCTGTACCAGATAATGGTGTGTTAAACATGGCTTGGGGCCTTCTTTATCAGTGATGATCTTTGTTTTGCATCTAACTTTGAAAAAGATTAAAATACTTGAGAAACAACAATGGGACAACCACAGCAAAGCACATATATTTAATAGACAATAAACAGATAAGCGCTTTTGGAGATGCCTCTTTCATCAGATCAATGCAAAAATATAAAATCAGTCTGCATATAAATACACTTGAAAAACCAATTACATTAATTAAAACCTTTAACCAATTAACATTTTCTAGCTTTAAGCCTGGTGGAAAAAGGACTGAGCATTTTACAGTGCAGAGACCATTTCTTCAAATGTAGGCGATGGATAATGCTCTATTTTAATCACTTAGCTCAGATGTCACTGATCAACATGCGTATGAATCTTGACCTGCTTTACAACAGTAGCCATACTACTTACCTACGCCGTTGTCTCTATCTGCTTCTTAGTGATACCCAAGCTTTCCAGTGATTTCATTTCGTACTCATTTCAAATGATGGGCACTGCTGCTGCACTTTATTGACTATATAACAGAGTCACAGTCAGGTTTTGCATGCGATATTCCCCAGACATACCTTATGTGCTCATAAACAGAGAAGCAATGCTCTGCATACTGTTGAAGACGTCTCTGTGACTGTGCAACTGTACTTGAATGCGTACAGGAATTTGTTTTCCCTTTGCTTTTACCTACTGACTTTGTTTTACCATTCCTAGATTTTCACAAAACCAACAACTCCAGATTTACATGACTGGGACTGGTGAGAGAAGAAGCAAAGGAGCATTGTATCCCAGCAGTGTGAAGCTGTGATGAGACCACCACTGGCTACTGCCTGACTACTACTATTCATGTGACTCCCCTCTTTTCATCATTCTTGACAAGCTAATTCTTTCTTTTCTTGAAGTATTGCTTGATTTGCTTCTTACTTCAGAATATCTACCCATAAATCATCAGGCTCTAGTTATTATTTTCCCCGCAAGTGTTTGGCAATGCTCTGTATAACCACAGATATCTTGAGTTGATATTTTTCCTGTAAAAGCACCATTGAAATTTCACCAATACCTAGCTGCACAGAGGACAACTTAGTTTGTAGTGACTAGCACTGCCCACAGAGTTGCAAACCAGATACTCCTGATATTACTTTATATTCTCACTCCAACTATCTAATCAATAAAAAGGGGTCTGTTGCCATGGATATGAATTTTTTTCCCCACCATCTCTGCTACCAGATTGCTGAATATGGGCATCGAGAGGCAATGTCGAAATTGCCTCATGTTTACTGACAACCAGTTAATTCTCAAGCAAACTGATATGGCATGTGAGATATGTATTTACACAATGTCACTGGAGGCAAAACTCTCACATACAAGTACTCCTAATGTCAATAAGTTTGTCAGTAGTACACACACTGCACCCATCACACACAATTCAAAGCAGACACATAGACCCACATATGCACTTAAATGTAACCTTCCTAAACTCCAAAGAGCTCCTAGGCAAAGTACACATAACAAACACACCCTCAACAACCCCAAGTGCACTCTTGAAAAACAATGTCAACACATACAGCCACATCTCATGGAGCTTCTACTTCTAAGCCCATTAAGGTAAGTTAGTACAGAATCCTACATTTTAGACACTGTAGACACCCTGATGTCCCTCTCACCAGATTGAATAAGGAGAAAGTCACGGTCAGTTGCTTATCAGGGGTCAGGCTCCACCACATTACACATGCACTCTGGTCATTGGACCACAACTACCAGTATGACTTAGTCACAGTCCATGTGGATGCAAATGAGAGACATACCTCCCTAGACTATATATAGACAGACATCATGGAGCACTCAGAAGATGTGTCCCACGCTGCCATGAGCCTAGCAATGAGCAGCATTATACCATCTGCAAGGATGCTGCCACAATATGAACAAAAGATGACGGACTAATAATTGTCTTAGTTTCTGGTGTCATTCTAACACTGTCAACATTTGTCAGCAAGGAAGGAAATGGCAAACAGACCAGGCTGCTTTACCAGGGACAGTCTGTACCCATCTCCTCTAGGCTTTTGAATATTAGCTAAAACATTGCCTTCCCCCATAGTGCCTTTGCCAAACTGAAAGTACTTCCGACACAGCAAACAAAAACAAAGAAAATCTAAAGGTGTACAGCTCAATGCTAGGAGTCGAAACAAAAACTCCACTCCCCATAAGCTCTCAACACTGAGATATGGTTTATATTCATGAACAGCACACTGACAGTGCAAAGTTATAATGCCTTCTACACATTTGGAACAGCTACCACACAGACAGGGACTAAAGCTGGAGGAGATCTATGCCTGGCATACAAGGCATTAACAGACCCCACTCTGATGGATCTCCTGCATATCCAAAAATCAAACAGCAGGAGAATTACCCATTCTAAAGTCCTAGACCATACTTGTGATATAAATAACACCAGCTGCAGGGACAGGTATGTATCCCAGAGACTACTCCTTCTCTGCCACAGGCTTCCTGTCCATGTGAAGCAGAGTTCCTCCTTAAACCAATTCAAGTGCAACTTGGACAACTGGATGGAGAAAGGGAAATGTATCCCCTGGTTTGGCACTTATGTCTCTAGTGGACACAGGCAGCCTGTAAATGTTTCACCTCCCAGCCGCCTGCCTTCACTTATCAAGAATACCAGAACTTGTCAGATATTTGGAATGCATGACTAGGCTTAAAAAGGCCCTTGTGGTTGTTAGACTAGTAAATACCTGTGAAGCTATAACCTATAAACTAGCTTCCAAAAGTGCGAAGATTTGAAAAAGGAGCTTGTACTTACCATATATGCACATTTCACAGCTTTTGATGCAACTGCTTTATTTAGTGTCCCGATAAGTTAACAATGTGTACACAACTCGCTCGCTTGTGTGTCTTTTTGCCCCATTGTTTCAAAGCCATCTTCAGAGAAAATATTACTTTTCTGTACCTCTGTGTGGTTTAAATTCAAAGTTGTTCTTAATAATCATCAGAACCACTTACCAATAATCTGACTTTCACTTTTGTTACACAGTTTCTAATGCTTTTTCAGATTTACTGAACCAACACTTTTCATTTATTACGACTTACAAGAAGCTCATTTTCATGCTATTGTTCAAATTTTTGTGGATATACATCTTTCCTTTTACAAATCTTTTCAAACTGTTATTCTCTACCACAACTTTGACAATTAAATGCTGGACAGTTTCCCTGCTTATAGACCTCACTAAGGCTTGAATTAAAAATTGCAGCATGCTTCCTGTGCACATCAAGACTCTCCTCATTATCATCCCTGCTATAATGCGTTCTCACTCTGTTTCTCAATTTCAGCTTAATTAACTCATTCTTAACTTACAATTTCCATTTTATTAATTATTTGTTTAACTGTGTACATGTAATGCCAGTTGCTCTAAACACATCTGTGTTTTTGATAAGGCCAGGTCTGCTTTCCAGTCATATCTCTCAACTGTACAAATATTCACAGAATATCCAGATTTTTGTCTATTTTTGGTCTCTTTTTCATAAAATTGTGGTTTTCTGGCAAATTAGTGGCAAAACATTAAAGACTGAAGTTAGAAAATAATGACAGACATGAGTTTCAGACTTCATACCCTTCACAAAATTCATGCTAATGCAAAACCTGTTACTCTATCAACTTTTTTAAGTTTGTAAGAACAATATTTAAGAATTGTCCCTATTTTTGGGCCTTTGTCCAGATTTGTTGCTCTAAGAGGTTGAGAGTCATGTTTCCAATTTTTTCACATAACATATTCTGACTCTTACTAACAAATCAGGCAGCTCACCACTGTTACAGTATTTAGTTTAATTCTTAATATCAGCACCATAAACAACTAAAAGTTCTGTAGGAGCAAGCAAAGATTACATAATGAAAAAAATGGCAAGTTTCCTCTAGTCTCAATGATTTAGCTAATTGATTGTCTCATCTTCAAGAAAGATAAAAACATTTAACACCTTCAAGATTTCTTTACCTGTGACGTGGAAGTATGACCAACAGTGTACTATTTCTGGCTTATTTTCTATTCTGTCTGCATTGAGGAATAAATCAAATGTCTGCACCTAAAGATTCTAGTTTTCTGCTAAATTGATCGGAAACATTTCTGGTGGTTGCAGTTGGATCATTCTTCTAGCTGCAAATCAAACTTCTGTATTTCTAATCAGAAGCTATTGAAAACAAGCACACCTTTTTTTCATTTATACAAATTAATTTCTTCACTTCTGACAGCTTGCAATATTTGGATGTTTGTCTGGATGCTCAATAAACAACAAAGATAATACGGGGGTACTTCCAACATCTAGGAGGCATTTTCTCTGACACAGACAGGCTGGGGGGAGTTGTATCTTAACAGATGGCTAGGGGTCACTTGCCAGTCCTGCAGAATAAGGTGGAATCTGTGAAAGGGGAAAGGAAAGATAGGTCATCTCTGCTTATTCTGCTGCTACCACAAACCTTATCAGGTGACAGAGAGTACAGTTGTATACACTTACCATAAATGTAGACGTTCAAGTGTATTCACTATTGCAGTCATCACAATTGGGTTATCTGCCTGGAGGTAGCACTCAGTCGGCCTGAATACCAGAGACTTGTATTTCTGCATCGTATGCTGTTGCTCCAGGACTGACGTCAGGTCATCATGGGTATAAAAACTGGCAGCCAACACCATTACATCACTTTTTCTTGCCCCATATGTTAGGAGCCCCCCAAATAGGGAGCTAGGTTATGGTGGGGAAAAACACCACCAGTAAAAAGTAAATACCAATACCCCAGAAGGGGTTAGTAATAGCCATAGATAGGAGAGAGAGAGAGAGAGAGAGAACCAGGGGGCTGGAGGGAGGGAGGGAAACCAGGACTGCAACAGTGAATACACTCAAACATCTACATTTATGGTAAGTGTACACAACTGTACTATGTTCTTCGTGTTTCACTGTTGCAGTCATCACACTTGGGTGCATTCCCAAAGCTGAAGAAGAGTGGAGGCAGTCAAGAAGAGTTAGGGCTGGCAAGTATGCCTTGCAAGACTGCTGTAGCAAATCCTGCCCTGGATTTGGAAAAGACAGGCAGGTGGTAATGCTTGGTGAAGGTGTGTACAGAACTCCAGACAGCAGCCTCCAGGATGTCCCTGGTAGGGACTCCCCTGAGAAATGCTGTAGAGGTAGATGTCGCCCTAGTGGAATGTGTTCTGACCCCCTGAGATGTTGGTTTCCAATGGTGCTTGTAGCAGAAATTGATGGTGTGCTATCCATTTGGGAATAGTTTGTTTTGAAATGGCCTTGCCCTCTGCCCCTGTTGCAAAGCTGACTAGTAACTGGTCAGATTTTCTGAAGGGCTTAGTCCTATCAAGGTAGAATCTGAGCTGTCTGTGCATATCTAAGGAGTGCAGGATCATTTTCCCTTTATTTTGGCGATTAGCGAAGAAGGTTGGCAAATGGATGGATTGAATGAGAGCCACACTGGACACCACTTTAGGCATAGTCCTGAAGGAAACCCTGTCAGCATGGAAAATAAAGAAGGGTTCCACAGCCATCAGTGCTTGTAGCTCAGACACTCTTCTAGCTGAAGTGATGGCTAGAAGCAAGGCTGTTTTCCAAGAGAGGAATTTTAACTCTGCTGATGCAGCAGGTTCAAAGGGGGGAAGCATGAGCTTTTCCAGTATAAAGTTAAGGTCCCAAACATGGGTGGGTGCTCTCCTTGGTGGCCTTAAGTTGTTTGCCCCTCTCAGGAACTGTTTGATAAGAGGGTGCAAGAAGAGAGGTGGCTCAGTGTTGTAATGAGCAGAAATGGCTGAGACATGTATCTTAATGAAGGAGAAAGACAGGCCTTTGTGGAGTAGGTCTGCTAAGTAATCCAGGATAAGAGGCAGAGAGGACAGTGTTGTGTCCTCTCCTTTAGATTGAATCCATGAGCAGAACCGTTTCCACTTATCAGCATAGGATTTTCTTGTACTGGGTCTTCTGGCTTCAAGAATGATGTCCAGCACCTGGTTGCTTAAAGTCGCTGGGGGAGAATTCAAGGAATAAGTCAGGCTGCAAGATTTAGGGTTTGCAGTTGTGGATGCAGAATCTGTCCCTCCTGCTGAGAGAGGAGGTTTGGATTCTGGTGTAGGTGCCACTGATGTCAGGCTGCGCAGGAGTGGGTACCAGTGCTGGCATGGCCAGTCCGGGGCAATCAGAGTTGTCCTTGGTCTGTCCTGTTTTATCTTGAGTAATACACTTGAAAGGAGGGGCAGAGGGGGAAAGGCATAGATTTAGAGATTTACCCACTGAAAAGATAGGGCAACCACTTTCCAGTCCCTGCTGTAAGGATTCCTGGTGCAGAATTTGCTGAGCTGGTGGTTGCAGGGGGAGGCAAAGAGATACACCTCTGGGGTCCCCCATTTCTGGATCAGAAGGTTGAAGGTGCTGTGCTCCAAATGCCACTCGTGTGAGTGTACGGAGGTTTCTGCTTAAATCGTCTGCCAGTGAGTTTTGTTTGCCTGGCAAGAACTGAGCTTGCAGATAGACTTGAATCTCCAAGGCCGTGTTCCACAGGGCCATGGCTAGCCTGCAGAGTGGGTAGGAATGGGTTCTCCCCTGCTTGTTGATGTACCACATAACTGTGGTGTTGTCCGTTTTTATTAGCAGTTGTCCTGGAAAGATTAGGGATCTGAAATCTGTCAGGGCATTCTGTATAGCTAGCATCTCTTTTTGGTTGACGTGCAGATAAATTTGACTTGGGCTCCAGTGGCCCTGAATACATATTCCATCCATGTGTGTCCCCCAGGAATAGTCTGAGGCATCTGTGGTTAGGGTCTGGGTGGCTTGGGTTTGAGTAAATGGCAGTCCCTTGTTGTGGTTGCATGCTTCTGCCCACCAGAGGAACTCTGTCCTTAGACAGGGCATGATAGGAAAAAGAAGTTATGTACTCACCATAACGTTCCATCTGAGTAGTTATACTTCATTTTTCTGCAACCTGTGGGTACACGGATCCGTATCGGATCCGAGCCAGCAACTTTTTTTCTAGCATCTGCTCCAAGCTCCGAGCTTCTCCCCTTATCCATAATGCCCTACCATCTCCCATCTTCCCTCAGATCGAGTTTGCTGCAACTAAAAACATAAGCAACTCAACCCAATAAACCAAACCTGAAAAGACAGGACAAGGTCCGGGGGACGGAGGGAGGGAATGCTGCAGAAAAATGAAGTATAACTACTCAGATGGAACGTTATGGTGAGTACATACCTTCTTTATCTGAAGTTGTTAACTTCATTTTATCTGCAACCTGTTGGACAGAGTCCTCAGCTACACGGATCCTGGGAGGCCCTTATGGAAGGATATTCCTGAGCACCGCAGAGCCAAAGGATGCTCTACCCCTCGAAATCAGATCTAATTTGTAATGGGAAATGAAGGCATGTGAATTGGCCCAGGTCGCTGCTGCACAAATATTGTCCAAAGGCACCCTAAACCAAAAGGCAGTAGCAGTCGCCATGGACCTGGTAGAATGAGCCTTAACAATACCAGGAGGAGATAAACCTTTTGCTTTGTAGGCATGTGAAATACAAACAGTGATCCATCTGGCCAAAGAAACTTTAGAAATAGCTTTTCCCATAAATGCTTTAGAAAAGGAAACAAACAATTGGTCAGTCTTGTGGAAAGACTTTATTCTATGAAGATAAAAACGAAGCTGTCTATGAACATCTAACAAATGGAGTTTGTATTCACCTTTATTTTGGAAGTTAGGAAAGAAAACGGGCAGATTAATGGATTGGTTTATGTTTGCTTCAGATGCCACTTTAGGTAAGAAAGAAGGATTAGTAAGGAGGGAGACCCTATCCTTATAGAAGACCAAATACGGAGGCACAGCAGACAGAGCTTGAAGCTCAGAAACCCTCCTAGCCGATGTGATGGCGACTAGGAAAGTGGTCTTCCAGGACAAAAATTTCAAGTCCACAGAAGCTGCAGGTTCGAAAGGAGGAGCCACCAATGCCTGTAAAACAAAAGCAAGGTCCCAAGGAGGCACTGAATCCTTGACAGGTGGACGTAACAGAAAAGTACCTTTAAGAAAAGCCTTACACAGCCTAGAGGAGGTTAAGGCTATGTTGTCTTTACCAACGTGAAGGGAAATGGTTGCCAATTGTACTTTCACTGTGGAGGAACTAGCTCCTTGCTGAAAGATGCCAGACAGGAAATCCAACACCGCTGAAACAGGTGCTGTAAAGGGTCTATTTTTCTCTGTGAGGCCCAAATGGAAAAACGCTTCCATTTACTGCAATAAAGTTTCCTAGTCTTTAAGAGAAGCCACCAGAATGGATTTTACCGGGGATGAAAGACCGGGAGTACTGGCAATTAACGGAACTGGAGCAACCAGGCTGTCAGCTTGAGGCTGCCCAGATCGGGCGGACGTGCCCCCGACGGATGAGAGATTAGATCCGGACAGGGATCCAGAACCCACGAGGGAGCTAAGAGATGAGACCAAAGGAATGGGAACCAAACCTGATGAGGCCAGAACGGGACAATGAGGATCACTTTACACCGCAGACGGCAAGCTTTCTGAAGAAACTTCGGAATGAGTGGCAATGGTGGATAAGCATACAGAAGCCCGGGGGGCCAAGCATGGACTAGAGCGCCTCTGGGGACTTCCCATGGTGAGGGAATCCGAGTGAAGAACTCGCTGCACTTCGCGTTGGAAGGAGATGCAAAGAGATCGCAGCAAGGCTGACCCCATGCAAGGAAGATCTCCTCCGCTACTGACTGTTTCAGAGACCACTTGTATGGCATCAGAATGGCCTGACTCAATCTGTCCGCTAAAATGTTGGAGCACCCCGGGATATGCGTTGCTATCAGAAACCGACTGGTGGAAATCGCCCATTCCCACACTCTCATGGCCTTGCGACATAGGGGGTAGGATCTGGTTCCTCCCTGCTTGTTGATATACCAGACAACCGACATGATGTCTGACTGAATTGCAATCAATCCGAGAGGGAGGACTGTGTGAAAGGCTTCCAATGCTAGAGGCACTGCCCTCATCTCAATAACATTTATGTGCAACTTCGTCTCTGACTGGGACCACGTGCCTTGGACTGTCCTTCTCAAACAGTGTCCCCCCCCACCCGAGTTGGGAGGCATCCGTGGTCATTGTGGCTTGGACTGGAGATGATGCGAAGGGGCATCCTTCTGATATCTCAGGTGAACTTAACCACCAAAGAAGAGATGTCCTGCAGACGTGACTGATCTTGATCGGAAATTCCATGGGCAGGTCTAGCCAAGACCATTGAACAGCCAGAGTCCATTGAAGAACCTGCATGTGAAGGCGCGCACAAGGGAGAATCGATATGGCGGCAGCCATGGAGCCCAGAGCCCGGAGAACCTCGCTCGCCTTCGGAGACTTGGAGTTCGCTATATGAGATGTAGGATCCTGTCTGGGGTTAAGAATACCTTCATCTGCAAAGTATCTAGCCGTGCCCCAATGAAGTCTAGAACTTTTACTGGTTGCAACTGGGATTTGTGAACATTGACTGCAATTCCCAGTAGATCTGCCAACCGAATGAAATAATCTCGGGCCAGACACAAGTGATGCTTGTTGGGCGCAGCGAAGAGCCAGTCGTCCAGGTATGGAAACACCTGAATACCCTGAAGCCTCAGGTGATCCACTACAACTGCCATTACCTTGGTGAACACCCTGGGGGTTGTGGTGAGACCAAAGGGTAGGGCTCTGAACTGAATATGACAGGCTCCCAGCCAGAAGCGCAGAAACCTACTGGAGCTTCTGTGTATTTTGATGTGGTAGTAAGCATCCTGGAGGTTTAACGATCACATCCAGTCGCACTCTCGGAGATAAGGTAGAATGGACTGTAGGGTGACCATCCGGAATTTCTGTTTGACTACCGACAGGTTTAATGTTGACAGGTCTAGAATGGGTCTGCGGTTCTCCATCTTTTTTGGCACCAAAAAAAAACCTTGAGTAGACGCCTGATTCGGACTGATCGAGGGGGACCTTTTTGATGGCTCGTTTGAGAAGCAGCTTTGAAACCTCTAGAGCTGCGGCCTCCCTGTGAGTGCGTGGAACATCCTGGAGGTGTTTTGTAATATTTGGAAGGGCAACAAATGGGATAGAGTAACCTCTGGATATTATCTGTAAAACCCAGTGATCTGTCGTAATGGACTCCTATGCCGCTGAGTGTAAAGACAATCGTCCCCAGACTGCCTCCAGTTGAGCAACCCTTCAGGGCTGCTGACCGGGTCTATCAGAAAAAGGTTCCCTAGACCCAAAATTCCTGGGAACCCCTCTACCTTTGGGTCAGCATCGATCCTGTCCCCCACTGCCTCTGGGGGAACAGTTGTCCTGAGAATTGCAGGAAAACTGAGATTTTTCAGAACCACATCATCTTCTGCCCTCTTTGATTCCTAGAAAAGGACCGCTGAGGGTTAGAGAAGTGGACTCCTACGGCAGACAAATCTTCCCATCCTTTTCGCTCTGGACAAGTGTGTCAAGTACTGTCTTCACAAAAAGGGAAGAACCGTCGTAGGGAGCATTGATAAACGACACCTTGAAAGGGTCCGCGAAGTGACACAACCTGAGCCAGGCATGACGCCTTATGGCTATGCCTGTCCCAGCCACCCTAGCTGCTCCTTCCATGGCATGGGAAAGGAGTCACATCGAAGTGTTTGATACTGACTTCAGAGTAGACATTTCCGCCGAGAACAACTTTCTGTCCTGCAGCGATAAAGACCCTGGGGATGACTCAGCGAATTCCGAAGCAAGGTCTCACTGAAGCCAAATCACATGTGCCAAATAATTCAGCGCACGGATTGAAAAGCTCACTGAGGAATAGACGCACTTCCCAAACCTATCCACCGACCTTGAACTCCTTGTCTGGAGGGTGGACTGAGGAAATCTCCTGTGCTAGATCCTTCTTTGTGGCTGCTGCAACCAACATAGCATCAACTGGGGCTCCTTTCGACCAAGGTTGTCTGTCGGAAGGGGGAGATAAAATCTTGTCAGGGCATTTGGGGATGGGCTCTATGGTGTCAGGTTCCTTCCATGCCCTTGTGGTGATGAGGTCCACCAACGGGTCTGCTGGTGGGAACACCCAGGAAGTACATGGGCCCGTACCAAAGGCCTCCAGGAACACTGGCTCATCCCCAGAAGGTTTTGGGGCTGACCATCCTTCCCTCTGGCGGAGGATCTCCATAATTTCGCCGAAGGAGACGTCTTTGGTAGGTGACCTGGGGGAACCTTCTCCTTCATCTAAGTCAGTATCCGTAGTGAGGGACTCGGGGAAGTCCAAGTGCCTCCTTTTGCACTTGCGCTTACAGTGACCCTCTTCAGTGGGACTTTCAGAAAGGGATTTGTGAGGCACAGGGGTTTCCTCCGGGAAATTAACCAGGGGATCCTCTGGCATGGGCTGTCCCTGAGACAGGATGAAGGAAGTTGTTGCCAAATCCAGGGGGGCCTGGCTGGTATCAGAGGGGATGGGCTGGGGTCTCAATCCATGGGAGAGAACCCTCTCCATCACTTCGAAGGCCGAGGGAGAGGCTCTCCCCGGATCCAAAGTGGGGACCGGAGCCGAAGCTAGGGTAGCCTGAGGTCCGAGGGAACAGATCGGATCTGAAAAGGTCAGAGCCGAAGAATCCACTCCCCCGGGTCCGACTCCCTGTCTACAGCTCCGAGAGTCACTCGGATCCGAACAAGTCGGATCCGAGGAACTCAAGCCAGCTCCGAAAAACCTTGAATCCAAGAGCCCCAAAGCACGGATCGGGGAAGGAGAGATGGGGCAGAAAAGAGGCATGGAGGTCCCCCCTCCAGAGGGAGAGGGGCCTGGCAAGACTCCTATCTGAATTTGGGTCTGAATGACTCTCTGCATCATCCTGTCCATGCCCGATAGGCTCAGAGTCAACTTCGAAGAGGCCACCGACTCGGATCTGGCTGGTCTGCGCAATGGGGAGGAAGGCCTCGAGTCCAAATGTTCCAACGGCTCCGGTGAGAAACGAGACTGGAGCTGTGGAGAAACAGGCCTAATGTTCTTAGAAGGGGGACTAAGAAAGAGCTCTCTGTCTGGGGATCTCTTACGATGTCTGTCCTTTCTCTTCTCCCTATCCTCGTCTGTCCTTTCTCTTCTCCCTATCCTCTCTGCGCCTTTCTTTATCTTTTTCTTTTTCCTTTCCTTTGTCAGCCACACTGACTGTAGATTTGTCTTTAGAACACCCATCACTAGAAGTGGAGGGAGGTTGAGTCCCTGTCTGGGTGGGAGGTGGAACACTAGAGGCCGAGGCAGATTCCAGCATGACAGCAGGGAGAAGGCCTTTGGCTACTAACTTGGCCGTCCGATCCCTAAGGGCCCTCGGATTGAAACCAGAACAGATAGCACATTGAGTGGACAAATGTGCCACTCCCAAGCAAATTACATACAGAGTGTGACCATCAGCCGAGGAGAGCTTATGGCCCCACACTCTACATTTTTTGAAACAGGCTTTGGCTGATCAGCCATAGTCCTGCACTCAAAAGTACAAACACTAACTACCAAAAAACCACACACAAACACAGGTAGGGGAAGGGCAGGTCTAACTACTACAAAACTTTTTTTTTTTTTTTTTTTTAAAACACCGAAGAACCAGCGAGACACTAACAAGGGGAGGAAGGGAAAAAAATTACTCAAACACTCTCTAGATACAAGAAATAATACCACTTACTACCCTTGAGCTCAGAGCAAAGGAGACCACGATGCACACTACTGGCGCGGCAAACGAGATCTGGGGGGAAGATATGAGATGGTAGGGCATTATGGGTAAGGGGAGGAGCTCGGAGCTTGGAGCAGATGCTAGAAAAAAAGTTGCAGGCTCGGATCTGATACGGATCCATATACCCACAGGTTGCAGATAAAATTAAGTTAACTACTTCAGACTGACTGTTTCCAGGTCCTGAGAATGTTGGCACCAAAGACTTTTTAAGTACCACTGGAGTTTCCTAACATGCAGTCTTGCATATGGAATCAGCAGTATACATGAGGCCATGAACCCTAAGGCTTGCAGTATTTTTCTTGCAGATAGCTGGGTTTGAGGTGAGGAATGCCATCTGGGAAGTTGTGTCCAAGCTTGCTTCCAGGAATACAATCTTTTGACTGGGTACCAGTTTTGATTTCTTTTTGTCGATGGTGTACCCCAAGAAAGTGAGAAGGTTTTTCACAAATGTCAGGTGCTGCAGCAGCAATTCCTGACTATCCGCCTGAATCAGGCAGTCATCCAAGTACAGGTCAATTTGGATATTTCTCTGCCTGCAGCATGAAATGGCTGGAGCCAGGCATTTTGTGAATACTCTGGGCGCAGTAGATAAGCCAAAGGGAAGTACAGAGAAAGTACAGTTGTGTACCTACCATAAATGTAGATGTTCGAGTGTATTCACTGTTGCAGTCATTACTCTTGGGTTATCCTGCTGGCAGGCTACCCGCAGTCGGCCTGAATTCCAAAGTCCTGGTCCGGCGTCGGTTGCTGTCGCCTCTTCCCTGACGTCAGTGCGCCAGGGGTATAAAAGATGCAGCCAACACCATTTTCTTCAGTTTTTCTTGCCCCAGATGTCAGGTGCCCCCAAAAGGATAGGCTAAAAAATTTTGCAAATAAAAATGCATGCACTAACATAAACATTACCTTCATCTACAAGCAAATACACCACATAGGTTGCATAGAATAGAGAAGTACAGATAAGTCCCAGCAATGAAAGGGGGATGGTGGGAGGGTAACCTGGACTGCAACAGTGAACACACTCGAACATCTACATTTATGGTAGGTACACAACTGTACTATGTTCATTGTGTTTCACTGTTGCAGTCATTACACTTGGGTTGAATCCCAAAGCTGATGTTGGGCGGCTGGGTCTAAATAGGATTAGGAGTGGCTATGAGGCCCTGCAGAACTGCAGTGGCAAAGCCTGCTCTGGATTTAGAGTAAAGAGGTAAGTGATAGTGCTTGGTAAAAGTATGCACTGAACTCCAAGTTGCAGCCTCCAAAATTTCCTTGGTTGGTACTCCTCTGAGAAAGGATGCTGAAGGGGCTGCTGCCCTGGTAGAATGCGGCCTAATATTCTTAGGCACTGATTTGCCATGCTGTGCATAGCAGAAACAAATGCAGTGTCCTATCCATTTTGAAATAGTCTGCTTTGAAATAGCCTTTCCTTGTGATCCTGCAGCATAAGCCACAAAAAGTTGCTCAGTTTTTCTGAAAGCTTTTGTTTTGTCCAAGTAGAAGCGTAGCTGCCTGTGTATGTCCAAAGAGTGCAAAAGTCTCTCCCCTTTATTCTGGGGATTTGGATAAAAAGTTGGCAAATGAATGGTTTGGTTAAGAGCCATACTGGATACTACCTTTGGCATAAATGTTGGGTTTGTCCTTAGAGAAACCCTTTCTGGATGAAAAATGATAAAAGGTTCCACTGCCATTAATGCCTGTAACTCTGAGACCCTTCTTGCTGAAGTTATTGCTAGGAGCAGAGCAGTTTTCCATGATAAGAATTTTATCTCAGCTGTATTGGCTGGCTCAAAAGGAGGCAGTGTGAGCTTTTCCAAGACAAAGTTGAGGTCCCATGTAGATATCGGTGCTCTCCTTGGGGGTCTTAAGTTTTTTGCCCCTCTGAGGTACTGTCTTAGCAGTGGATGAGAGAAAATAGTAGGTTCCGTACTGTAATGAGCTGAAATGGCAGAGGCATGGATCTTAATTGATGAGAAGGATAGGCCTTTGTCCAGCATCTCAGTTAGGTATTGTAAATTCTGAGGAATATTTGGAACAAGTGGTTCAAGTCCTTGTGCCTGGTTCCAAGCACAGAATCTCTTCCATTTTTCTGCATAAGATTTCCTGGTGCTGGGCCTCCTGGCTTCCAAAATGACATCCATAACTGCTTTAGAGAGAGGTGTGTTCTGAGTGGTTATATTATTCGCCATGCAGCCAGATTTAAAGTTCTGAGTTGGCTGTGCAGGATCTGATTGTTTTGTTGGGTCAGAAGATGAGGAATTTGAGGTAAAGTCCAGGCTGGCCCTTGAGACAAGCTCTTCAGGATTGGGTACCAGTGCTGGCATGGCCAGTCTGGGGCAATCAGAATCATTTTTGGCTTTTCTTGTCTGACTTTTAGGAGTACCTTGGGGAGGAGAGGTAGTGGTGGAAAGGCATAAACTGTCAGTGTTTTCCAGCTGAATGACAGAGCATCCACCTTCCATGCTTGTGAGTGATAAGTCCTTGTGCAGAATCTCTGTAGTTGGCAGTTGCGAGGGGAGGCAAATAGATCTATGTCTGGGCATCCCATTTCCTTGTTATCATGCTGAAGACTTGTGGATCTAGTTTCCACTCGTGAGGGCCCATGAGGTTTCTGCTTAGTTCGTCTGCCAGAGTATTTTTCTTTCTTGGCAGGAATTGTGCCTGCAGATGTACTTGATAGGTCAGTGCTGTGTTCCACAAAGTCATGGCTTGCCTGCAGAGGGGGTAGGAATGTGTGCCCCCTTTCTTGTTTATGTACCACATGACTGTAGTATTATCCGTCTTTAGCAATAGTTGTCCTGGATGTAGTAGATCCTTGAAGGCTGTCAGGGCATTCTGTACAGCTAGCATCTCTTTTTGATTGATATGAAGATGCATTTGGTCTGTGGGCCACGTGCCCTGTATACATTTTCCCGCCATGTGTGCCCTCCAGGCATAATCCGATGCATCTGTTGTTAGTGTCTGCCTGGCTGTGGGTAAAGTGAAAGGCTGTCCCTTGTTGTGGTGACCGGCCAGTGCCCACCATCAAAACTCTTGTTGCAGGCAGGGAATGAGAGTAATTATTGTTTCCAGGCTGTGGCAATGTTGAGTCCAAACACTTTTTAGATACCATTGTAGCTTCCTCATATGCAGTCTTGCATATGGAATTAGCAGGATGCAGGATGCCATGAAGCCCAAAGCCTGCAGAATTTTTCGTGCAGGTAGCTGGGTCTTTGTTGCCATCATTTGAAAGTAATGAGTCAGTTGCCTTTGTTTGTCTGGCGTGAGATAAGCCATCTGGGCAGTTGTATTTAAGCTTGCACCCAGGAATATTATCTCTTGAGAGGGCACTAGTTTAGATTTCTTTTCGTTTACTGTGTACCCTAGGCAAATTATCTTTTTACAAACGCCAGATGCTTTAGTAGAATGTCATTGCTCGCTGCTTGAATAAGGCAGTCATCCAAGTAGGGATAAATTTGAATTCCTTTTTGTCTGCAAAATGCAATTACTGTGCCAGGCATTTTGTGAAGACCCTGGGCGCAGTAGATAAGCCAAAGGGCAGTGCAGAGAATTGGTAATGCATTTAGCCAGCTATGAATCTGAGGTATCTTCTGCAAGATTGTCTGATTGGGACATGCAGGTATGCCTCTTTGAGGTCCAATGTAACTAGCCAAGCCTTCTTACCCAGCATGGGTAGAAGTTGCTGCAGTGTCAACATTTTGAATTTTGGAACGTCCAGGAAAGTATTTAGAGAAGACAGGTCCAGTACTGGTCTCCAAGCTTTGTCCTTTCTGGGTACCAAGAAGTCTTGAGTAAAATCCTTGCCCCTGCTCTTGCTGTGGCACTTTTTGAATAGCCCTCATGTTCATGAGAGCAGAAATTTGTTTTTGTGCCTCTGCCCATTGATTGTGTGGAAGGTATGGCATACCTTTTGGCCTTGGTAGGGTGTGAAAGTGGAACCTGTAACCCTGAGAAACAATATTCAGTACCCATTTGTCGAGTGATCATGTGCCAGTTTTGTGAGGAAAGTGTTAGTTTTCCCCCTAAGGGTGCTCCCAAAAGGTAAGTGCTTGGCATTGGTAGAGGAAAGTCATTGGGACTGTTTCCTATAAGGTTGTGATTTGTCTTCTCCGCCTTTGGAGGCTGAAGTACCCCATTGTTTAGGTCTGTATGAGCCCTGGGGTTGAGATCTGTCTCTTGGGCGTCTGTATCTGCCTCTTTGTGGCCTGTCTGACACTGGAAAGGACCAATTTTTTGAAGGCCAGTTCCTGCTAAATCTGGGTGGCTGAACCTGTAAGAAATCCTTTACTGTCTGCATTGATTTTGCTTTATCCTCCATTTTCTTTAACAACAAACAAAGCATCATGCTGTAATGGAGCATCCAATAATTTTGCTTTAACACGATCAGGTAAACTCTGTCCTTTTAACCAAGCATGCCTTCAAATGACAGAACCTGTAACTGCGGCTTCTGCAAGAAGCCTCTAATGAATCAAAACCACATTGCAAAGTATGCTTTCTCACTTGTTCAGCTGCATGCAATAAATCCTGCATTTCCTTATTTTCAGGACATTCTGAGCTTGTAATCATTTTCTGTTTTAGCAAAGACATTAGGTATTGTAGATATTTAAGCATGTGAAACTGGCAGTTTAAAGCCCTTACAGCTAAAGTAGCAGAGGTGTAAACTGTTTTCCCCCATCTGTCCAGTGCTCTAGAATCCATATCAGAGGGAGCAGGGTTTTTTGCAGTGGAAGCCTTGACCCCTTTGGGACCCTGAGAAATTGTTTCTGGGTCAGCAGCAGGGTTTTTATAAAGAAATTTATGAGAATCTGGAACCCTGTAGTACCTATCTGGCTTAACTGGTGCAGGAGATAAAGAATCAAGAGACAAACTGGATTCGGAAAATACATCAACAATATCTAGTACAGGGGGGATAGCAAGGGGCCTGTACTGAGGCAGTAAAAGAAAGTCTCAGAGCCTTTTCTTGGATTCTGAATAATCCTGGCTCTCCCAATGGAAATGCTCCCTATGGTGTGCAGGGTTTCCCCAAAAGAGTAATCCTCAGGAGGAGAGGCTGAAGGGATAGATTCTTCAGCGACAGAGTCCTCATAGGGAGGAAGAGAATATCCCTGTTCTGAAGAGGAATCAGAAGAAATAGAAACCTGGTCAGAGGAGTCATAGTCAGTGTCTTGCCTAGGCCTTTTATCAGGAGGGGGATGGGAACCCCTGATCAAAGTAATTAGGTCCTCGGCCATTTTAAGCATCTATTTCTTTGGCATGGATGACTGTCCAGGAGAATGCTGTACTTGTTTCTTTGTCTTTAACGGTGTTTTAGACTTTGGCTTGGCTGCTGAAGTGGTCTTGATACTAAGCTGTGTAGGTCTTAAAACACCCTCAGAAGCCGATGCCTGCTCAGCGGCTCCGGACCCATCTGAGGGAGTAGTTTCCGTAGGCCCAATACCTTGAGTTTCCAGAAGCCTAGTTGTCTCCACGTGGGAGTCAGAGGGGGCCTGTGGCTCTGAGGTAGCGGGTGTCAGGGGCTGCGAAAGCGCCTCGCTGAGAACCGGCGACTGGCCTAGAAGAGGCTTCATCATCGGTTTCGGACCTCGGATCCTGTCCTTTCTTTGTCCCTGCACTTTTTATGAACTCCGGTCGTCAGTTGTTCCGATGGCATTATACAGTTAAACCTTCGTCCAAAGTAATGTAAAGCAAAATCGAACCGACGCTCAATAGTGCGTTGGTTGAATCTAGCACAAAACAGGCAACTAGCAACGTTGTGATCATGGCCTAGGCAAGGAATACAGTAAGAATGAAAATTCTTATGACGTATTTGCTTCCCACAAGAAATACAATTGTTAACTTTTACTGACATCGGTCTGGAGCAAAAAAAAGTTTCCCCAATGGGGTACTTAGCTTTATTAAAGACTTCGGATCTGAAATTCAATTTCGAAAATCTCAGAAGTCGGCCGACTGGCACTTGCGAACTGCTTTTGCTTTGGGCACCGCGCGGCAAGAAAGACTGAAGAAAATGGTGTCGGCTGCATCTTTTATACCCCTGGCACACTGACGTCAGGGAAGAGGCGACAGCAACCGATGCCAGACCAGGACTTTGGAATTCAGGCCGACTGCGGGTAGCCTGCCAGCAGGATAACCCAAGTGTAATGACTGCAACAGAACATGATGAACATCTTATAATGTATAGACCCTGCCCTGAAACATAAGATACTTCCTGCAAGATTCCCTTATGGGGATATGCAGATAGGCTTCTTTTAAGTCTGGGGTGACTAACCAGGCATCCTTGGCTAGCATAGGAAGAAGCTGTTGCAGGGTAAGCATTTTAAATTTTGGTACCACCAGGAAGGTGTTGAGAATGGAAAGATCCAGGATTGGGCGCCAACAGCCCTCTTTCCTGGGTACCAGGAAGAGTCTGGAGTAGAATCCTTGACCCCTCTGTTCTACTGGAACCGGCTGAATAGCTCTGATATTGAGCAGGGTAAGTACTTGGTTTTGAGCCTCTGCCCACTGGTTTGGAGGAAGGTCTGGAAACCCGCTTGGGGTTGGCAGTAAATGGAAATAAAATTTGTATCCCTTGGATACAATGTTGAGGACCCAATGGTCCTGAGTGATGGACATCCAGTTTTTTTAATGAACGGACAGTTTTCCATCTAAGGGCGCAAGTGGAGTAAAGAAGTCATTGTGAGCTTTTTCCATAAGGAGGTAGCTTACCACTCCCTGCTTTAGGAGTGGGGGCACTCCATTGCTTAGATCTCTGCATATCCTGAGAATGAAGTCTGGGTGGTCTGTTTCCCCTGGGTCTGGTTTGAGAAGGCCTGGAAGGGGCTGGAAAGGACCAGTGTTTGGAAGGGCAATGCCAATTGAATCTAGGGGGTTGCACTTGTAAAAAATCTTTAACAGTCTGCATAGACTTAGCTTTTTCTTCCATCTTTTTAAGAACCTCTTCTGCTTTGGTGCCAAACAGTCCTTATTCAAAGGAGCATCTAGTAACTTTGATTTGACATGGTCTGGCAAGGTCTGCTCCTTCAGTCAAGCATGTCTTCTCAGTACAGAGCCAGTGCTAGCTGCCCGGCAAGATGCTTCTAGGGCATCAAAGCCACACTGCAAAGTATGCTTGCTGACTTGGCTTCCAGAGTACATAAGCTCCTGCAATTCTTTATTTTCTGCACAGTCTGAACAGGTTGCCACTTTTTGTTTAATAAGTTCCATAATATGTTGCTGGTACTTCGGCATGTGAAACTGACAATTCAATGCCCTAATAGCAAGAGTTGCAGAGGTATATACCTTCTTACCCCATCTGTCCAAAGCTCTGGAATCCCTGTCTGAAGGGGTGGGATTCTTGGCTGTAGTAGCCTTGATACCTTTAGGCCCCTGGGAAATGATCCCTGGGTCAGCAGTAGGAATCTTGAAAAGAAATTTGTGAGCATCAGGTACTCTGTATACCCCCTGCCCCTAGGAAACCAGGTACAAGTGTCAGGAGTAAGACTGGATTCCATAAAAACATCATCCACAACATCCAGGACAGGAGATACTGCCAAGGGCCTGTGTTGAGGCAGCTCTAGAAATTCTCTGAGTCTCTTTTTGGACTGAGGACAGTCTTGGCATTCCCAGTGGAAATGCTCTCGTAAGGTATGCAAGAGTTCACCAACAGAAAACTCCTCTGGAGGGGAGGCACAGGGAATAGATTCCTCTGCATCTGAATCCTCATAAGAAGATAAGGGCATGTCTTCATAATCAGAAATTTCAGAGTCATCGGACTCCTGGTCTGTAGAAGCTAAAGGGGACTGGACTCTGTCGCTTAGCAGGGGAAGGCTGATTAGCCCTAACCAGCATAGTAAGGTCTTCAGCCATTCTAAGCATTTGTTTTTCGGCATGGGAGCAGGTGCATGCGCTTTGGTCGTCAGTTTTCTAGGCATAGTGCATACTCTGGGCCTAAGAAACTGGGTAGTTTTGGTTAAAAATGAAGTCGTCGGTTTGAGTCGAACATCGGTTGAGCGAATAACTACCTCGGAAGCCGATGCCTGCTCAGCGGCTCTGGACCCATCCAAGGTAGAGACATCCGCAGGTTCCATAGTCGATGAAGAGTCTGACGGCATACCGGACTCAGAATGGGTCTCAGTAGAGGCCTGTTAATCCACTGAAGCGGCCATCAGGGGCTGCGAAAGCGCCTGAGTACCGGTGGACTGGCGACTAGCTTAACAGAAGCGTCGTCGGCAGTTTTGGACCTATGCGGTCTGTCTCTGACTTATCTTTACGTTTTTTCGGAATATCGGGAGTCGGATGGCTTACCAAAGCCATTTCAGAATATGGAGATCGAGAGCAAAAGAATTTAGTGACAAAGCGAGCCCAACGACGAATGGTTCGGGGATTAAATAAGGCACAAAACCGACAGTGATGGATGTCGTGGTCTGGGCCTATACAGGTGGCACAGTAAGAATGAAAATCTCTGTGAGGTATTTGCTTTCTACAGGCAAGACAATTGTTAACTTTTTCTGACATCGGTTAGAGCATGAAAAAAGGATCCCCAATGGGGTACTTGGCTTTAGAAGACTTCAGAATTATTAAATTCGGAAACGAAAATTCAGGTAGCGGCCAACCGGCACTTGTGAACTGTTTCTGCTTCAGGCTCCTTGGCAAGAAAGACTGATGTAATGGTGTCGGCTGCCTGTTTTTATACCCCTGATCACCTGCCGTCAGTCCTGGAGCGACAGCATCCGACGCAGAAATGCTAAGTCTCTGGTATTTGGGCCGACTGAAGGCTACCTTGCAGGCAGATAACCCAAGTGTGATGACTGCAACAGTGAAACACGAAGAACATGTAAAGTTTATGATGCAACATTCAAAACATCTCCATAAACATTACGCTAGTCAGGTCAAGTCACTTGGCACCACAAGGTTCCCATGTTGCCTTTGAAATAGATATCTAACTAATTAGAAGAATTAAAAAAATGCAACTGAAATTACTCAAAACTATGGATAGCAATCATTTAGTGAGCATGCAAAAAGCTACTTAGACGATGCGCATCAGAAAGCAAAAGTAAACAAAAGTATTATCCCCAGCTGACCCTTCACTGTGCATTGAAAATTAAAATTCCTGATTACCAGACCCACATAAGGCTCTGCACTTCAGATATCTTGCTGACTTGCTGAAGTACCTGTAGAAGCATTAGGACACGTACTGAACAACAAATTAAGCTTTTCTTCTTTTTATTACCCTTAAATGAGCCTCATAGTACAGTAATTATGTTAATGAGGTAATTTACAGCACTGATCACTGAAAACAGGCTTTAATGTAATGCATTAGCTACAGTCTACACTAACGTCTCTGCCCATTCCCAGACTGGGAGGTCATGTATATTGTGCATAGATGTAGGATCAATGCAAAGCCTGACCACAGTACTGTGAGAATTTGCATTACACTACCGTGCTGCCAGTCATTGTGCATCTCATGGTGTCTAGTACATATGGCTAGGCACACCAGGTTATCATTTTTCTCCCGAGTTAAACCTCCAGACAGGACTTCAAACACTGAATTTATCAGGACACCTGTAATGTGCAGCAGATTGTGTAAGATATTCCTTTAGTTGATGCACACGGATCATAGAGAGTGCCTACTGGTATAAGGACCTCTTTTATAAAATTGGTGTCTCCTACCAGTTTCTCAGGGCACTGAGTGATACCCCTGGCATCATCTGATCTACTGCAAAGTGCTGGAACAATTATGATGACCTGTGATGGCCCCATCCAAGCATTCTCTACCAGCTGAAAGATGGGGCTAAGGACAGGGTACCATCTTATTACTGTTAGCATTCTATTCTCTGTTTGTCACAGTTTGCCACTGTAAAGGCTTACTACTATCTGTAATTGCCTTATGTTTCCAGGGATATCCTGTAATGATTACTGCTCGTTTTGTGTTTTCCAATAGCCCAGGACATATAAGCGAAGAGGATGAATGTCTAAGGAAGTGACAGAAACTCACCAGGCAGCAGTACTGTGACATTTTAATGACATGTAACACACATTACTAATCTGCTGTATTTTGTTTTCTGACTGTGAAAGGCATCTGGAGGCCTTCCTTATAGCGTCTGTGGCCACCTCTCAGGAAAGGAGTCAAGGCTGTTTTGCCTGTGGCTGGTACAGAAGCCCCACCTAGCAGGAAGTGCAGTGACTTGTGAAGAACTGAGGTAGACTGGTAGTTGGTTATCTGCAATGGCATTATGGAGCATTTCCTTCAGTGGCTGACTGAGTTGCCCATCAGGCCAACCCTATCCATTGGACCACCAGAGTCAGCACCTGCCTATGATATCAGCCATAGAGGTGACTGACATCAGGGTGGATTCCCCCTGTGACTGTCTGGTAGGTCTTTCATTCCCCATCATTGTGTTCCTCATCCCTATACATCAGTCCTCATCTCCTGCTTATAGTCCAAAGCTCTCCGTCACCAGATACTCACACTCGGTCTACATTTCTCCACTGTTACTTCCTTTATGTGTCACTAACTCACTAACTGCCCTGTCAGTTTTTCTTTTTCTCTATCTCAAATGTTTGTCTGCCTGACACTGGTAAATACTCAATAACATCCATTCTACACACAGTTTCTCCTTGCTATCTCCCCCTCTACCTTTCTTTAAAAAATGGGGACCTGTACCTCCCCTATCTTCCCTTCTTGTTGTCCTTCTGTGTCCTCCTTTGGTTGCACTTCCCCCATTGCTGTTGTACTAGCTCCCCTTCTCTATCCCAATCATATAATAAAATGACTTGGCTCTTTGATGGGGTGCCCCTGAATGGGCTGCCAATACTGACTATGTCACAGCAATGTGGTGCTTTGATGCACATCGCATCAGGAATGCTACCTGCCTAACAACTGTGACTGCTCCAGCAGCATGGTGAATGCTATTACTGTGGTTGCAAAGTTTCATTATACAGCTCTGCCCCTGGTATGTTGGCAATGCCTAATACACACTGGGCCAAGTTTTGCAAAAGTCAAACTATTTACTACTATGTGGTAGCATTATGCTTTTTTCTGAATACCCCTTTAGTAATTAGTAAAAATAAAAAAATACTATCTGCAGTGATCATACCTACTTTATTAAAACATTATCTCAAAACAGTTAAATAATACTTGCTGCCAAGAAACTTTATAGGAAAATAACTAATTCAACATCATAGCATTTGTTGTTATACTTTTAGTTAATGCCCATAGTTCCTCATGGTGTTCAGACATTTTTTTGGGAGGGGTTGCTGGCGTCCTCAACTAAGTGACTTCCCAATTAACAATAGTCATTACCAGAAATATCACGGTGTAATCAACAAAACACTAAAATTGTTAATCCAGAATGTCCTCAAGTGGTATTCACATTTACATTCAGAATTTCAAAACTGAGAAAGCTACAAGTTACTAAGAATCATGGTAAAATACCATGGTGGGAGACAGAAACATATATTGTTAATGCCCTCATGTAGTATACTATACTGGAGATATTAGTACTGTTTGTAAGTAATTTTGCAACATTTCAATACTTGCTGAATATTTCTAAAATCAAGTGAGTCAGAAACCTTAGATAATGAAGAAAATTATACTGATATTTTTACTAAAAGTTGCACATCTTGAAATATATTCAGAGCTATTTATATATCACTAATTATACAATAAGCATAATTCTTCATATTTCTTTAAACATCTCAATAAACAAACATCTCAATAAACAAACAATCATTCAAAACAGAACTTCTTGCTATCATGTGAAAGCCTGTGTTCTGGTTAAAAAGCATTCTGACAATACAAGTCTAGGTTATGTGCTTTCTGAGATGTGATAATCTGTGAAACTTTAGAGAAAATGTTATTCTGGGTTTATACGCATTACAACAAAGAATTGATGGGAAAGGCTATGAATGCACTGACTTTTATTTTTTTTTTATTATTTTTATTTATTTATTTTACATTTGTTAACCGGGCTAGTCCAGCTGGATATATTTCCATTTTCAGTGGAGGCCTGGGGAGAAAAGCTAAAATGGTAACACTGAGATAAAACACTTAAATATATCAAGTACAATTTATACAAAGAAAGGATGTTAAAAATAAATGAGTACTAAAGAGAGGAAAATACATTAAAGTACTATGTGCATATAGGATAGGAATAAGTCACTGAACAGTATGAAATCTGTAGAATATACAGTACATTCCAAGGATTACATTTATAGCATAGGTCATTTAATTTTAGTTGAGATATTTACTATCCAGGGGGGGTAAAGTAGTAAAGGTTGGTAAGAGGAGGCAGTCTAGAGATAGTATTGAATGCTAAGAGGAGGCAGTACAGGGATGGCAGTAGAGAAAGCAGAGTATTAGTCAGGGTTACAACAAGGACATAACCAATGAGTTTTAAGATGTTTCTTGAACTTCTGTTTAAAGGCATTTATCATTGAAAATAAGACATTTTAGTGAGAACATATCTGTTTGTACCTTTCGAATTGCTTTTACTGCTCTCAGAATATTTACATTTTGCCCGCCTTATGCTTTTGAACTTGATTTCTCAGAAAATAACCTGTAGGATAAGTATGCGTGTAGGTTGCTAGAGGTGTGGCATTCCACAGCTCAGTTAAGATCCATTAACTTGTTAAATATGCACTCAATACAGGAGTTATTACTTGGACATTCCAGAATATACATACATCACAGGTCTTCTTCATTCTACAAAGATGACACCGTAGCAGACTTTCATTTTATTTTTTATTAAGCATGCTGTTGATTCTGTAGTATTTTACCAAATAAATACATAAATAAATAGTTGACTTTCACTGGGTCACACAAGCATTTAAAATAACTTGTGAATGGTATATATTTCAGTGAATATTTCCATATATTTTATTAAATAAAATTAATATTGTGGAATTTACATGCCTTCCTCATAACGACAAAGGACAAACATGCAAACTCAACTTGTAAAATACTTTGTCATGAATCTGAATGAAATAGGTCTCTTATTTTAATGGCTGAAGCAAAATTCCAATATTTTCCAAAATTCTTAAGTGGAAGAAGGGTTGGTATTATGGTTAGGGTCTTAACATCACAGATACAAGGTACAGGATTTGATTCTGACCTCCGCTTGTTGTGTAGGCTTGTAATAGTTTGCAGAGTGCTAGCCTAGAATTTATAAAACGGACAACACTAGAATTACCCGATCTAAGGATCTAAACCTCATCTCTAATATAAACAAAAATGCTGGAGAGACACATATGTGTCTCAAAGGATCATAGAAGATTACTAGGCTAAAGGCCCTGAGGCCCTTACAAGCCTAACCAAGAGTTTATCCTACAAAAAAAAAAGAAACCTCAGTCAGCACCTGTCACCCCTGTCAATGAAGGAGAAAGGTGGAACCCCTGGGAAAATGTATGGTTTTCCATCCACTCATCAAGGCTGCGTTTGAAGAGGGTCAGTGAGGTAACTCCGTTTGACATGTATCGGAAGTCTGTTCCAGAGACGGGGCAACCTCTGGGAGACAAACCTCTCTCTCCAGCAGGTTTTGTTGATGTCGCATTTTAGATTTAGGCCTATCAAGTGGGTAATGAGCAAGGAGTTAGACTTATGTATATGGAGCATCTCCAGTAGGGCAGGGTCTCACATTGCCTTGCAGGCGAGACACAGATCACCTCTGAGCAATCTGTATGATACAGAGTACAGTGATACTGATTTAAGCCTGTCTGCATAGGACAGGTGTTGGAGGTCATGGATTCTCTTTATGAGGTATTTCTGTGGCCTTTCCAGTCTCAGAGACTAACCATGGAACAGACACTCCATTCATGTGAAACAGAGCTGTTTGCTAAACCTATTTAAATGCAATTTGCACCAGTCAATGAGAAGTCACAAATTCACCCCTGGCTTGTCACCTGTGGCCCTTATGGACAGGGGCAGTTTGTAGATGCTGCAAAGGTTGCCAGCCTAGCTAGACAAAATGTTGCAGATAATTCTATGTCATTGTAAATATTAATGTAATCCACAAGCTTGTTTTACAAATGTAAAGAGAACTATATGTTATAATTAAACTATATGTTGTACTGAGCTTCAAAAATGTAACCACGGTGCACCCTGCTGGAAGAAACCTGTTAAATAAAGAATTATCACTGTGTTTGATCTCAAACTCAGAGATAGGATGTCTGGACCAGCAAATTCTTTCTATTGATTTAAGACAGAGATAATTGCTAGATTTTACATGTAAAAGTGTATTTTATTGCTGTGGCTTCCTAGCCAGGTACAGCTTACAAAGAAATATAAATTTTGAGTTTCTGTTAGCCTGGGAACTAAAGGAGAAGTGATACAAATGATGTAATGTGAAATGAGCCAGCAGTACTGGGTGTTATCAATTTAAGACTTTCTCAGACAAAAAGACTGAGCATTTTGGATTTTGTCTGAAGCTGACAACAACTCACCAGCACTTTGCCTTGTAAGTAAAATTGTTTAGGACAGTTTCCCTTAGAGTTAGATAAGAATTTAGCCAGATTAGTCTAGCTGTTTTCTATACTTATGTCAGACTATCGTATAATATTGTTTTAAAGTTCCTGTGATTTCTGAACTCTTGATTAGCACTGTGTTGAATTGATGCGATTTGTCTTGTGTTTTTATTATTTATTATTAAATATTTTTAAATCTTTCAACTGTGGCTGTTTTGTGTAGAGATAATTTAAGCTCTTAGAGTACAGTGCATGTATTTAGTGACGCTTTCCAAGCCACTCCAGCAGTCTTGCTGTTTGGCACACTTACTATTTGGATAACAGTAATATTACACAGTCAAATTGGTCACCCTTTGGCAAGGGCCTTATAGTAGATGATAGTGGTTGGTGGCAGTTGTTACTACCTTACAGTCTAGGCAGAAAGGGGGCATAGCTGGAGAACCTGTGCAAGTCTCCAGGAGTGTCTGTGTGTTTGTATCTAAATCAAATCTTAAAGTGTGTGTGTGTCAGCTACTTGGGCAGGGACACGAAGCACTGGCCGGACAGAAAGGGTCCTGGAGGTTTTAGCTTAACCAATAGGCTGAGATCTGGACCATATAGCTGTGCTAGTGGGGAGTCTTATTGGGAATCTGGAAATAAAGGGAGAAACCAGCCCCAGACTGACTGTGATCTCTGTGCGCTAAGGGAAATTGTACTTTACTGTGTGTGTACTTGTTATCCCCCCATGTGTGTACTTGTTATCCCCCCAATGTGCATGCCCCTCACTGGTGCTAGTAGTGAGGATTAAGGCTGCATGATTACTGGGGCCAGTGCATGGACGTAACATATTAATTGTTTGGCAGTGGTGGGATATCCACCTCAGACATTAATTAGTTGATAGTGGAGAGTTATCCACATCACATATTAATTGGCTTCTAGTGGTGTGGATAGTGAATTCCTATAGCTCGTGTACAGTGATTACTGAAGGTGTTTTTGCACTGTAAAATCAGCCATGCAATGAATATTCAGAGTTCAGATCAGAATTCTTTTATTTCTTTCGTTAGCTTAGTCAGGGAAAGCAGGCAAGCATGTCAGCAGAGGGTTATGTTAAGCTGACAGGGAGCCAGTTGGCTGAGATGTGCCAGGCTACAGGACTGGTGCATGGAAACCTGACTAAAGCATACATGATTGCAGCTTTGGTCACAGCTCCATCAGAGAACAGCAACCAGAAGGATGATCAAACTGACCGTGGAGATGTACAGCACTTAGAGGATGGACAGCTCAACCTTTCTGCAGAGAACTTAAAAATCCATCTGGAGGTAAATAGACTTGAATTGGAGGCCAGGCATTTGGAAACAGAAGCAGCACAGAGACTGAGACGTCTACAGGCTGAGAAGAATGAGAAAAGTACAGTTGTGTACACTTACCATAAATGTAGATGTTCGAGTGTATTCACTGTTGCAGTCATCACACTTGGGTTATCTGCCTGCAGGTAGCCCTCAGTCGGCCCGAATACCAGAGTCTTGGGATTTCTGCATTGGATGCTGTCCCCTCTTCCATGACGTCAGGTCATCAGGGGTATAAAACAGGCAGCCGATGCAATTACATCAGTCTTTCTTGCCCCAAATGTCAGGAGCCCCCCAAACAGGAAGCCAGTATATGGTGTGGAACACCACCAGTAAAAAATAAATACCACTGCCATTAAAAATGGCCATAGAGAGGATAGGTAGAAGGATAGAGAAAACCAGGAGGCTTGAGGGAGGGAAACCAGGACTGCAACAGTGAATACACCCCAACATCTACATTTATGGTAAGTATATACAACTGTACTATGTTCTTCATGTTTTACTGTTGCAGTCATCACATTTGGGTTGATTCTCAAAGCTGAGGAAGGGTGGAGACAGTCAAGAAGTGTTAGGGCTGGCTAACAGGCCCCGTAAGACTGCTGTAGCAAATCCAGTTCTGGATTTGGAAAAAATAGGTAAGTGGTAATGCTTGGTGAAGGTGTGTACAGAACTCCAGGTTGCAGCTTCCAGAATGTCCCTGGTAGGGACTCCCCTGAGAAATGTTGTAGAGGTGGAAGTAGCCCTAGTGGAATGTGTTCTGATCCCTGTGGGGTAGGTTTTCCATGGTGCTTGTAGCAGAAATGGATGCAGTGTGCTATCAATTTGGAAATGGTTTGTTTTGAAATAGCCTTGCCCTCTGCCCCTGTAGCAAACCTGACTAGCAGCTGGTCAAATTTTCTGAAAGGTTTAGTCCTGTCAAGGTAGAACTTGAGCTGTCTGTGCATGTCCAAGGAATGTAGGATCCTTTCCCCTTTATTCTGAGGATTAGGGAAGAAGGTTGATAAATGGATGGATTGGTTTAAAGCCATACTGGACACCACCTTAGGCATAAATGACCGGTTAGTCCTGAAGGAAACCCTGTCAGCATGGAAAATAATGAAGGGTTCCACAGCCATTGGTGCTTGTAACTCAAACACTCTTCTTAATGAAGTTATGGCTAAAAGCAAGGCTGTTTTCCAAGAGAGGAATTTTAACTCTGCTGAAGCAGCAGGTTAAAAAGGGGGAAGTGCGAGCTTTTCCAGTACAAAGTTAAGGTCCCAGGCAGGGGTGGGTGCTCTCCTAGGGGGCCTTAAGTTGTTAGCCCCTCTCAGGAACTGTCTGATGAGAGGGTGAGAAAATAGAGGTGGCTCAGTATTATAATGAGCTGAGATGGCAAAGGTGTGAATCTGAATGGAGGAGAAGGATAGGCCTCTGTGGAGTAGCTCTGCTAGGTAATCCAGGATTTGAGGTAGGGAGGGCACTGCTGCGTCCTTTCCATAAGACTGACTCCAAGAACAATATTTTTTCCACTTTTTAGCATAGGAATTCCTAGCATTAGGCCTTCTGGCCTCAAGAATGACGTCCATCACCTGTTTGCTGAGGGTTGCTGAGGGTGTATTCAAAGGATAAGCCAGGCTGCAAGATTTAGGGTTTGCAGCTGTGGATGCAAAATCTGTCCCTCATGCTGAGACAGCGGGGAAGGTATCTGGTGAAGGTGCCAGGGTGGCACTGTTGTCAAACTGCATAAGAGTACCAGTGCTGGCTTGGCCAGTCTGGGGCAATAAGAATTGCCCTGGGCCTGTCCTGTTTGATCCTGAGTAGTACTTTTAAGAGGATAGGCAGAGGGGGAAAAGCATAAATTGAGAGGTTTCCCATTTGAAGGATAGAGCATTCACCTTCCAGGCACTGCTGTGAGTGTTCCTGGTGCAGAAGTTGTTCAACTGGTGGTTCTCGGGGGAGGCAAAGAGGTCCACCTCTGGAGTCCCCCACCACTAGATTATAAGATTGAATGTGTTGGGCTCCAATTTCCACTCGTGTGGGTCTAGGAGATTTCTGCTTAAGTCGTCTGCCAGTGAATTTTGTTTGCCTGGCAGGAACTGAGCTTGTAGATGCACTCGGTTTCTCAAGGCCATGTTCCACAAGGTCATGGCTAACCTGCAGAGTGGGTATGAATGGGCCCCCCCTCCGCTTGTTTATGTACCACATAACTGTGGTGTTGTCTGTTTTTATCAGCAGCTGCCCTGGAAGGATTAGGTATTTGAAGGCTGTCAGAGCATTCTGTACAGCTAGCATCTCTTTTTAATTGATGTGCAGGAGAATTTGTCTTGGGCTCCACTTGCCCTGAATGCATTTGCCTGCCATGTGAGCCCCCCATGCATAGTCTGATGTATCTGTTGACAAGGTTTGGGCAGCGAGGGGTTGAGTGAAAGGCAGTCCCTTGTTGTGGTTGAAGGCTTCTGCCCACCAGAGGAACTCTGCCCTTAGACAAGGTACGATAGGAATGACTGTTTCCAGGTCCTGAGAATGTTGGCACCAAAGACTTTTTAAGTACCATTGAAGTTTCCTCATATGCAGTCTTGCATATGGAATTAGCAGAATGCATGAGGCCATGAACCCTAGGACTTGCAGTATTTTCCTTGAAGATATCTGGGTTTTGGTGGCCATTTGTTTGAAGTAGTTGGTCAAATGGACCTGTTTTTCTGGAGTGAGAAATGCTATCTGGGAAGTTGTGTTCAAGCTTGCTCCCAAGAATACGATTTTTTGACTGGGCACCAGTTGTGATTTATTTTCATTGATGGTGTACCCAATGAAGTTATGAGTCTTTTTACAAATGCCAGGTGTTGAAGTAGCAATTCCTGACTGTCTGCCTGAATCAGGCAATCATCCAAGTATGGGAAAATTTGGATATTTCTCTGCCTGCAGTATGCAATGGCTGGAACCAGGCACTTTGTGAATATTCTGGGCACAGTAGATAAGCCAAAGGGAAGTGCAGAGAATTGATGGTGCATAGAGCCTGCCCTGAAGCGTAGATATTTCTTGCAAGATGCCCTTATGCTTCTTTTAAGTCTAGGGTGACTAAACCAGGCATCCTTGGCTAGCATAGGGAGAAGCTGTTGCAGGGTAAGCATTTTGAGTTTTGGGACCACCAGAAAGGTGTTGAGAATTGACAGATCCAGGATTGGCTGCCAAGAGCCCTCTTTTCTGGGCACCAGGAACAGTCTGGAGTAGAAACCCTATCCCCTTTGTTCTACTGGAACAGGTTGAATAGCCCTGAAACTGAGCAGGGAAAGTACTTGCTTTTGAGCCTCTGCCCACTGGTTTGGAGGAAGGTCTGGAAACCTGCTTGGGGTTGGCAGTGAATGGAAGTAGAATCTGTACCCCATCCAGTTTTTTGCATGAAAGGCAAGTTTTCCTCCTAGGGGCGCCAGTAATTGGGCAGGGCTGGGAAGAATAATTGAAAAGTCATTGTGAACTTTTTCCATAAGGGGTGGCTTTCCACTCCCTGTTTTTGAGGTGGGGGCACTCCATTATTTAGATCTCTGCATACCCTGAGACTGTAGTCTGGGTGGTCTATTTCTCCCGGGTTTGGACTGAGAAGGCCTGAAAGGTGCTGGAAAGGACCAGTTTTTAGAAGGCCAATGCTTACTAAATCTAGGTAGCTGCACTTCTAAGAATTATTTAACAGTTTGCATAGATTTAGCTTTTTCTTCCATCTTTTTAAGAACCTCTTCTGCTTTGGTGCCAAACAAACAGTCTTTATTTAAAGGAGCATCTAGTAATTTTGATTTGACATGATCTGGCAAGGTTTGTTCCTTCAGCCAACCATGCCTTCTCAGTACAGACCCAGTGACTGCAGCCCTGCAAGATGCTTCTAAGGCATCAAAGCCACACTGCAAAGTATGCTTACTAACTTGGTTTGCAGAATGCATTAACTCTTGTAAATCTTTATTTTCTGCACAATCAGGAAGTAACACAATTGTCTGTTTAATATGTTCTACAATATGTTGCTGGTACTTCAACATGCGAAACTGGCAATTCAATGTCCTGATGGAAAGAGTTGCAGAGGTATATACCTTCTTACCCCCACCTGTCTAAAGCTCTGGAATCACTGTCTGAAGGGGTAGGGTTTTGGCTGTAGTAGCCTTAATACCTTTAGGTCCATGGCAAATGGTCTCTGGATCTGCATTCTTAAAGAGAAATTTGTGAGAATCAGGTACTCTGTAGTACCTGTCAGGTTTTCTAGGGGCCAGTAAAGTGTCTGGAGTAAGACTGGATTCCATGAAGACATCATCTACAACATCCAGGACAGAGGGTATACCTAGAGGCCTGTGCTGAGGCAACTCTAAAAATTATCCGAGTCTCTTTTTGGACTGAGGGTAGTCCTGGCATTCCCAGCAGAAATGCTCTCTCAAAGTATGCAAGGTTTCACCAAAAGAAGAATCCTCTGGAGGGGAGGCAGAGGGAATGGATTCCTCTGCATCTGAATCCTCATAGGTTGATAAGGGTATGTCCTGGTAATCAGAAGGGTCAGAGTCATCGGACTCCTGGGTCTGTAGAATCAGAATAAAACTTAATTATTGGTCTATTAGGAGGGGAGGGCTGGCTTCCCCTAATTACGGTAATAAGGTCTTCAGCCATTCTAAGCATTTGTTTTTGTGGCATCGGAGCTTGAGCATGCGCTTTGGTCGTTGGTTTTCTAGGCATAGTGCGTACTCTGGGCCTTAGAATCTCAGTAGATTTAGCTAAAAACAAAGTTGTCAGTTTAATTTGAACATTGGTAGGTCGGAATACACCCTCAGTAGCCAGTGCCTGCATAGTGGCTCCAGACCCATCCAAGGTAGAGACATCAGCAGGTCCCATAGTCGAAGAAGCATCTTGCAGCATAAAGACTCTGAATGGGTCTCAACAGAGACTTGTGAATCTGTAGAAGTGGGCATCAGGGGCTGCAAAGGTGCCTCACTGACTAACGGCGGACTGGCGACTAGCTTAACGGAACTGTCGTCGGCAGTTTTGGACCTATGCGGGCTGTCTCTGTCTTTATCTTTATGTTTTTTCAGAAGATTGGTAGTCAGATGGCTTATCAAAGCCATTTTGGAATATGGAGAACGAGAGCGAAACAATTTAGTGACAAAGATAGCCCGACGACGAATGGTTCTGGTGTTAAGGCACCGACAGCGAGGGACGTCGTGGTCTGAGCCTAAACAGGTGACACAGTAAGAATAAAAATCTCTGTGAGGTATTTGCTTTCCACAGGCAAGACAATTGTTAACTTTTTCTGACATCAGTTAGAGTAAGAAAAAAGGATCCCCAACGGGGTACTTAGCTTTAGAAGACGGCAGATTTGAAACTCGAAAAACAAAAATTTCAGGTAGCGGCCGGCACTTGCGAACTGCTTCTGCTTCGGGCTCCTTCCCGGCAAGAAAGACTGATGTAATGGCATCTGCAGGCTGTTTTACACCCCTGATGACCTGAAGTCATGGAAGAGGTGACATCATCTAATGCAGAAATCCCAAGACTCTGGTATTCGGGCCGACTGAGGGCTACCTGCAGGCAGATAACCCAAGTGTGATGACTGCAACAGTGAAACACGTAGAACATCTGCTACGCCTGGAAGCTGAGGACAAGGAGAGGCAGCAAGAAAAGGAGATACTGACTCTTTGTCAGAGTCATGGAGGTAATGGGGAAGGGAGTAACCAGAACCCAGAAGCACAAAAGGTCAGTAAATTTCTTCAAAAGTTTACAGAGCAGGATAATTTTGATAGTTTCATTCATATGCTTGAGAGGGTATGTAAACAGTATGATGTTGACCAAAGGGCTCTGGGTACGGTTCATGACCCCCTTACCCCATGGCAAAGCTGTACCTGACCCCCCTTACCCCATGGCAAAGCTGTACCTGTACTGTCTAAACTACCTGACAGGGATTTTTTGATTATACTACTGCTAAGGATTGTTTGCTACAATTTAAGCCAACACCTGAAGCTTATAGGAATAAAGTTTCATGAGCACAGACGCAAGGCAGACGAAAGTGTGTGTGAATATGTTGCTGAACTAAGCACTTATTTTCATAGGTGGGTGAGTGGATGTCAGGTCACCACTTCTGAAGGACTGGCAGACCTTTTGGTGAGGGAACAAGCCCTTAGCACTTTGCCAGAGGACAAGAGGATCTGGTTAGCCGATAGACAATGTACTACTTCAGACGAGTTGGGGAAGAAGGGAGACCTATATCTAGCAAGCAGGGTATCACTGCACAGGAAAGAGACACCCAGTGTTGCTCATGGGTCCAAAGGAACCCATGGTGGGCAGCCTAGACTGCCCCAACAGAATCTGCCAGTAGCATGGGAAAGCCAACAGTCCAGGTACACGTCCAGGACCTAGAGTTAAATGTTTTGAATGCAACTAATGGGGTGATGTGACATAAAGATGTCCACGGAGGCAAGGTGGGGAACAAAAGGTGAGAGAGTCAGTAAGTGGGAAGGACAAAATGCCAATAGTAGGTTGTATTGAGACAACAGGGTTACCAAACTACCATCCTGCAGCTATACTGATAGGGAAGGATTTTGATGAGGCAGTACCATGTATTAATGCTCTTACATGCAATCATGCTTGGAGAAAAGCATTTGGGTTTGGTAGCCTGGGGAGACCCAGTCAGACCACATACTTGCAGCCAGGACTGGTAAGGTGGTTACTTCAGGGAGGGAGCTACTCTGTAGCAGTGAGAATTAAGGTGAGCCACATCTGCTTGCGGGTACTGATGGTCCCTTGGACAGAGTGACTGCAAGGGCAGAGGTAAGTAGTAGTACCCAGGCTGACAGTGAGGCACCACTATCAAAGGATGCCAGACTTCCTGTGGAAGAGGAGCTGAGAAGGGTTACAATGAGAGAGTTCAGACAGGCTCAGCTCTCAGACCCTACATTACAAGATCTGAGAGAGGTAGCTAGTGAGGCGCCTGATTCTCAAGGGTAGGGGGATTCTGTATACTGGGACAAAGAGTTATTGTATAGAGAGTGGACCTCCTAAGGGAAGGCTAGAAGGTGAGAGAATACAACAGTTGGTAGTGCCTAAAGCCTACTATCTGGTGCTTCTAGCCATAACCCATGATATTCCCTTTGCAGGTCATATGGGCATAAAACAAAGACGTATTATGCAGAACTTTGATTGGCCTGGAATTTCCAGAGATGTAACAGTGTACTGCAGGACCTCTGAGCAGTGCCAAAAGGTAGGCAAGGCAGGAGACAAGGAGCTCCTCTGATGCCTTTGCCTGTGATTAAGGAGCCACTTCAGTGAGTAGCTATGGATATTGTGGGGCCTCCAAGTACCCCAAATACCACATGGAAAAAGTATATCCATGCTACAAGATATCCGGAGGCAGTGGATTTGTCCTCCACTGAGGCAGAAAAGGTGGCAAATGCTTTGTTAGAGATTTTCAGCAGGGTAGGTTTAAAAACAAAATACTGACTGACAGAGGTGCCAATTTCATGTCAGACCTACTGGCTTGTCTGTGGAAATACTGTAGGGTGAAGCAACTAAGGACCACCCCCCTCCCATCCCCAGACTAATGGTCTTGTTGAGAGGTTAAACTCTACAATTAAGTCTATGCTACGAGCCTTTGCAGACCAGTTCAAGAGGGAGTGGGACAAATATTTGCCCCATCTGTTGTTTGTTTGCAGAGAGGTTCCCCGGGAATCCACAGATTTTTCACCCTTTGAGTTGTTGTATGGGCATAGGGTGAGTGGACCTCTAGATTTAATTCATGATGAGTGGGAAGGTGAGTGCGAATCTCACAAGGAGTCCGTTGTGCCATATGTCCGAAACCTCGAGACAAGGCTCAAAACTCATGGGCTTGGTCCAGGAGAACCTGGCAGAAGCCCAACAGCAGAAAAAGGTTTGGTATGACAGGAATGCTTGAGCTAGGGAGTATGCTGTAGGGCAGCAGGTAATTGTTCTCATTCCTGTCAGACACAACAAGCTGCAAGCAGCTTGGGAGGGACCCTACAAGGTGGTAAGGAAGGTCAGTGATGTTAACTACATGGTGGAACTGATAGGCAGGGGTACAAATTGTACCATGTTAACATGATGAAACCTTACCATGATAGGGAGCCCCTTGTGCTGAGTATTTGCAGAAGATTGCAGGAGGGAGGAGTCTGAGGGAGATCTGGTGACTGATCTCAGTAAGGCCTGGACTGACACCTCAGTTAGGAAAGGGTAGCAAGGTCCCAGCAGCTATCCCCTACCCAGGTGCGAGAAATCTGAGCAGTGTTACAGCAGTATGGGGACATGTTCACTGGGAAACCAGGGTGCACCCACCTGGTGCAGCATCAGGTGGATAGAGAACCCCAAACGCCTATTAGGCAGGCCCCTTACAGGGTGCCTGACAGAGTCAAACAGACCCTGAGGGAGGAAATACAGGAAATGCTGGAACTAGAGGTATTTCAGGAGTCCAACAGTCCCTGGGCCTTCCCAGGGGTGCTGGTGCCAAAGAAGGATGGCAGCACCAGGTTCTGTGTGGACTACAGGCAATTAAATAGTCACACAGAGTCGGATGCTTACCCCATGCCTAGGTTGGATGAAGCCCTAGAGCAGCTGGGCGGAGCTAAGTATCTTACCACCATTGATCTTACCAAGGGATACTGGCAGGTGCCCTTGACTCCCAGTGCTAGAGAGAGGTCACCCTTTGTGACTCCTTTTGGCCTGTATGAGTTCACAAATATGCCATTTGGGATAAAAGAATGCCCCAGCAACTTTCCAGAGGCTGGCAGATCATATCTTAGCAGGAAGGTTTGCCCTTGCTTACCTAGATGACATTGCCATCTACAGCCATTCCTGGTAAGAGCACCTTCAACATGTCAGGGAGGTGCTGGGGAGACTACAGAGGGCAGGGATGACCATTAAGTCAAACAAATGTCAGGTGGGTATGGCAGAGATCTCCTACCTGGAACACAGAGTGGGAAGTGGGAAGATCAGGCCAGAACCTGCCAAAGTGGAAGCCATTTAGGCATGGCCTGCACCTGTTACCAAAAAGCATGTGAGGGCATTCTTAGGAACAGCAGGGTACTCCGGAAAGTTTGTCCCCAGTTCCAGTACCATAGCTTCTCCCCTCACAGACCTGACAAGGAAAAACAGGCCAGATAAGGTAGTGTGGACCACAGCATGTGAGCACGCATTTCAGAAGCTTAAAGAATCTTTGGGAGGACCCCCTGTGTTAGCCAGTCCAGATTACGGCAAATAATTTGTTGTGCAGGTGGATGCTTCGAACCATGGTGTGGCACTGTACTTAGCCAGATTTGGGAGAAGAGCACCCAGTGGTTTACTTCAGACATAGGTTCCGACCCAGGGAGGAATGCTATGCAGCTGTAGAAAAGGAATGTTTAGCCATAGTGTGGGCACTGCAGAAACTTCAGCCTTATCTGTACAGAAGGAAATTAACTGCAGTTACAGATCACAATGCCCTCACATGTTTACAATGTGCCAGCCAGCAAAATGCCAAAGTTAAGATGGAAACTAGGGTTGCAAGCATATGATGTGTCAGTGCAGCACCACAGTGGGATTAGCAATGCCAACGCAGATGGGATCTCAAGACAGGGAATGGGGAAAGGTATACCCAGATAGATCTAATCCTCTCAAGCAACGTTTCTCAAGGGTCACTTGAAAAACTAGCTTGAGTTCTCAAGCGGGAGGGGGAATTGTGAAGGCTGCCAGTGTAGCTACATAGAATTTTGTAGATAATTCTATGTCATTGTAAATATTAATGCACTCCACAGGCTTGTTTTACACATTTAAAGATAACTATATGTTAGGATTAAACTATATGTTGTACTGAGCTTCAAAAATGTAACCACAGTGCACCCTGCTGGAAGAAAGCTGTTAAGTAAAAAAATTGCCACTGTCTTTAATCTCAATCTCGGATACAGGATGTCTGGACCAGCAAATTTTTTCTATTGTTTTAAGACAGAGATAATTGCTAGATTTTACATGTAAAATGGTCTTTTGTTGCTGTGGCTTCCTGGCTAGGTGCAGCTTACAAAGAAATGTAAATTTTGAGTTGCTGTTAGCCTGGGAACTAAAGGAGAAGTGACAAAAATGATGTAATGTGAAATGAGTCAGCAGTACTGGGTATTATCAATTTAAGACCTTCTCAGATTCAAAGATTAAGCATTTTGGATTTTGTCTGAAGCTGACAACTCACCAGCACTTTGCCTTGTAAGTAAAGTTATTTAGGACATATTTTCTCTTAGAGTTAGAGAGGAATTTAGCCAGATTAGTCTAGCTGTTTTCTATATTTATGTCAGATTATCCAGAATTCCTGTGATTTCTGAACTCTTGATTAGCACTGTGTTTAACTGATGAGATTTGTCTTGTGTTTTTACTATTTATTATTAAATATTTTTAAAACATTCAACTGTGGCTGTTTTGTATAGAGATAATTTAAGCTCTTAAGAGTACATTGCATGTATTTGGTGATACTGTCCAAGTCACTCCAACAGTCTTGCTGTTCGGCACACTTACTGTTTGGATAACAGCAATATTACACAGTGAAACTGGTCACCCTTTGGGAAGGGCCTTATAGTAGCTGATAATTGTGGTTGGTGGCAGTCGGTACTACCTTATAGTCTGGGCAGAAAGGGGGCATAGCTGGAGTACCTGCGCCAGCTTTCCCCAGGAGTGTCTGTGTAAGGGGGCATTGCTGGAGAACCTGCGCTAGCTTTCCCCAGGAGTGTCTGTGTGTTTGTATCTAAATCAAATCTTAAAGTGTGTGTGTGTGTGTGTGTGTGTGTGTGTGTGTGTGTGTGTGTGTGTGTGTGTGTGTGTGTGTGTGTGTGTGTGTGTCAGCTACTTGGGCAGGGACATGACGCACTGGTTGGGTGCTGGAGGTTTTAGTTTGAGCACTAGGCTGAGATCTGGACCCTATAGCTGTGCCAGTAGGTAGTCTTATTGGGGATCTGGAGAGAAAGGGAGAAACCAGCCTCAGACTGACTGCGATCTCTATGTACTCTTAAGGGAAATTGTACATTATTGCGTGTGTACTTGTTATCCCCCCCCCCAATGTGCACTACCCTCACTGGTGCTAGTGGTGAGGATTGAGGCTCCTTGATTACTGGGCCAGTGCACGAGCGTCACAGATGCCCTAAGGCACATACATATACCAAAGCCAAACTAGCTCATGGGCATTGGTAATGGGGAAAATTGGGGTATGAATGGCTAGGCTTAAAAAGGCTCTAGGGCTGTTAGCCTAGTAACCTCCTAGGATCCTATGACATGATCTTCAGTTTCATAACTTGATTTTTAATAAAGGTAATGCAATACTGACCAAGCCCATGTAACCGATAGGTGAATTACAGACAGCAGAATCATTTTAGGGAGTCATTAATACATCTTTAACAAAGTCTAAAACAGTAAATTAACCCAGTAAGGAAAGTATCGATTTGTCACAATTTTGTATCCAGTTATGATAAGATTACTTAAAAATGGCTCAAAATATGGTAAACTCTTCACAAATCCAAAATGATAATCAAAGACTGAAAAATACAAATCATGTCAATTAAATAATATATATATATTTTTTAAACTGAGAGTGGAATAAAGGAGACTTAGGATTACAACTTAACTTTCTTTCTCAAAGTCTTTGGATTTTGATAACAATAAAACTGTGCAACGTCTGTCTTTAAATGGAAAACTTGTAATAGATGGAAACACTTATATTAAACAATTTAGGGAATATATACATTTAAATCTACTTGTATCTTATTCTAAGTATAAAATATATTTTCAAAATGAAAATCTAAACTGTTGTATATATCTTAACCCCCAAGTGTTTTAAACTTAGAGGTGGCCTCAGATGAAAAAAAAAATGTTGAACTTAACTCATGGTATAAAAAGGGCATAAGAAAACAACAGATTTATTTCTACACAATTTGTAATCAGAAACTTTTGCACATGCTTGAAATGTGTATAAGATAATTTTAATATAATTAGCAAATCACTGGAAGCAAATATTTACATTATCAGCAAAATCACAAGAGGAAATGTAATAATTTTCACTCAAGGAAACTGCATAGTTGCATTATGAGTTAAATAGAAATATACCTATTAAATAAGGGGACAGTGTACAACTCCATGGTGTCATGTTTAAGCATGACAGGCTTAGCATTAACCCCATCATTATACAGAATTTAAGATAAATCAGTATTTAATCTCATAATATTAATTTTAAATGGTACTGGAAGGAAGTTTAGACATTTCTCTGGCTCCAACTCCAAAAGACTTGCTTTCAGTGCAAGTGACCTCATACTCAAGCATGCTAAGAGCAGGTCTTTTGGATTCTGGTCCCCGTAGTAAGTCTGTTTATAGATATGCCTTACACTGAAGTATGCCACTTACACTGAGAGCAAGTGTTTTAGAATCTGGCCTTAAAATGTTAAGTAAAAGCAATTATACAACGACTCTCAATTAATATTCAAAAACGTGCATGCTGATTGGTCAGCGTACACGTTGTAAATCAGAGTTATAGTAATGGAAAAAGTCCGGTCGCCCGGACTTTTTCCATTACTATAATTTTTTTTTTTTTTTTTTTTTTTAACAGCAACGGAGAACGCAAGATCTCCGTTGTTTCACACTGTCTCACTATGTTAAACAAGTTTAACATAGCGAAACAGCTTTAAAAAAAGCAACGGAGATTCTCCGTTGCTTTTTTTAAAGCTGTCTCGCTATGTTAAAACTCCTTTAACATAGCGAGACAGTTTGTAAAAAGCAACGGAGATCTTGCTTTCTCCGTTGCTTTTGCCCACAGCTCTGACGTACTGCGTAGGCATAAGCATGCACAGTACATCAGAACTGCCGCAGAATACCAAACTGCGGAAGGGCAGCAAGAAGGCATTATACAATGCCATTATTGAAGAAAAGTAATTATTTTTTTTCTTAAATAATGTTATTGTATAATAGCAATAACCCACTTCTGAGTGTGGGTACTGCTGGATTTACCCACGGTTGGCTTTGTTTGGCCACTTGGGCTTCGCCCTCGTGACCAAACCACACCAACCATGGGTAAATCCAGCATTACCCACACCCAGGCGTGGGTTATTGCTATAATAACCCACTGGGTCTAATGCCTTAGAAGAATCCTGTGGGCCTCTAAAAGACTAATGATTCCCATTTCTGATTTAACAAAAATAATGACCCTTTGGTAACAATTCAGTCCTGGACCTGTCTCACCTAAATAAATCTAGACTAAAATGGCAATATAATTTTTGGCATAAACAAAATAATTATGTTTGCTAACAATGCTGTGAATATATTAAAATCTAAATTAATTAAATCTGGATAAGCTGCATCAGTCTTTGGTTTATGTATTAATATTACTTTTGACTAAGTAATACATTTACTTGAATGCTGTTTCAATGAATATAGATACAAAATGTAAGAACATTTGTTAATTTACTTCATAAATGTTTATAAAATAGTAAAGAATGTAGGCATGGGACTAGATTTTATTTTCAGGTCTTCATTCAGACTTCTAATGTAGTGTTTTGTAAACACTTTATGACATAATAGCATGAAGAAAACACTTGCTAACTAACAAACAGCACAAAATAACCACTAAACATGGATACTGCAGAATTATAAAAATTGCAACAAAATAAAACAGTTTCACTATCACAGCATCTAACATAAAATAAACTTATGCAGAACATATTCATTGAAAACTTATGCAGACTGTAAGAGTAAGAACATGATATATATCACATGTCAACAATGCGATTCCTTCCATTTTGGTAAAATCAATCGCCAGCTTAAAGAAAGGATTTCTAAACATATTAGTGACATACGACTGCAAAATAGTAAAAGTCCCTTGGTTAAACATATTGTGTCACATGATTCTCATTCACTTTTATTCTCCATTCTACAAATTATTAGAGAAAACATGAGAGGAGGGGATATAACATTTTATACAGAACTACCAAGTTAAAGTGGATTGGTAACTTACAGGCTGACATGCCTCCAGGTTTAAATACCTGCCTCCCGTTAAAACCAGCCCTAAATGGATGTTGTCTGAAATCATGCTTTTGATTGGACATAGTGTTATATAAATAACTTATCCATCAATGGTGGAGTTAGAGCTGAAGAAGGACATGGAAGTGGTCTGAAAGCTCTTATCTGGTTTTATTAAAGCTTATTTTATGTTAGATGCCATGGTGGTGATACTGTTTTATTTTGTTATAGGATAAGTGATCACTTTGTGTATGTTTCTTCCATTACTGCTTTAAGCCATAATATGCTTAGGTTGCCCAAGACATTTAAATCATTCTGAAGTTTTACTTCTTATTTAATTTTTTGTTTTAGTTTTCAGTTGCTCACCATCTAAATTTCCTAACATGTTTTAAGATCCTGTAATGGCTGGTTACATTTTTTTATGCTGAGAATCTTTACTTAATAAATGACCTATTAAAACATTTAAAGGCAGCCAATTTTCCATCCTAAGAAATAGAATCATCTGGTACTTATTTACGTCACTGTCAATGCACTTCTCTTTTTTACCACATTAGAACTGTGCAAAAATGTGTGTTTAAGACTCCAACTAAATTTCCTTTTAATAATGTGATTCAACATTACGGTAGGCTGCGGTGGTGCAGCGGTTAGCGTTGTTGCCCGCACAGCAAAAGGTTCTCCCGTTTGATTCTCGGTTGGAACGCCTTCTGTGTGGAGTCTGCATGTCCTCCCCGCAGTCGAGTGACGTTAAAGACATGCAGGTAGGGTGCGTGTGTGAATGGGTGTGCCTTCTTTTTAGGTTGGGCGTCGGGCTGGCAACTCGGCACCGTAAAAATCCACTGCCAACCATTAGCGGACCGGAGTTCTGTTGTGGTGACCCCAACCGTAAAAAGCCGAAAGACATAATAAACTGTGATTCAACATTACGATGATCTAACAATGATCAGAAAAAATATTTTAGTCCAGTCACAAATTCAGCAACTATTGATAAAAATCTTACTGGATATAAGGAAACATTGATTCTGGACCATGTTATTGTGCCTGTGGCAAAAGTAGGAAAATTGGTATTAATCAGGAAAAAATGATGCATAAAGGGTTACTTCAGAATAAAAGCATCTGTTAATTCTTACATAGTGAAAGATTCTAAATAGTAAGTGGAACAATGCCACGTTTCCTATCCAGAAATGGATTATTCATTTGCTTGCAATAATATAATAATACACCTGGAAACTTCAATGATGTATCAGAAATCAACATAGCAAAGTCCACTTAGGCTGAACAAGGGATATGCACAGCTAGCAAAAATGATTTATCAAAACATTGACTTTTTGACGTTTTAACATAACAGTATCTAACTCCTGAATCACAGCCTGATAAAGTGTCTGTATGTATTTTTTTAACAATGGAATCTGCTCCAGCATTAGTCTTGAAACTTCCTGCAATAACCATACCCTCATGCACTTCTTATTCTTGCAAGACCACTGTTCAAAAATCATATTTGATTTTCCTGAGTACATGTTATATGCGCTTCACTGACAGAGTAAATAAAGAAGCTATTTTTTGCTTGGCTGGATTCTGTACACCTTTAAGGTTCAGATCTTGATGTTAGTCATTTTCATTCTTCAACTGTTGGGTTTGGATTCAACCCTTGCATCTGACTCGGCTGCTTTTGCATCGGACTCGGCTGCTTTTTTTTTTTCTAAAATATTTACAGCAGTCAAGCTTCCAGAGGACAGACCACCACCATGTCACCTGCACAACTGAATAACTCAGATATCAGGTAATGTATTCATAATTAACAGACCAATGGAAGGACTTAGCCAAGACCCCTTTGGGACACCTCAGTGATGAGAAATCTAGCTAGAAAATTATTCACCATTCTTTCTGCAACAAGCCTATATGATCAATAGGTGAAATACCATGTTTTAACATTTCTCCTCACACCAAAGTTTGACAGGAAAAGTAATACATCTTTGTAACAAACTAAAGCAAAAGCTTTAGATAAATCAATGAAGCAAGCAGAGCTACTACTGGATTCTTTATAACTACGACAAACTGATTCTAGTAAAGTAACCTTGGTTGAAAATATTGACACTTCTTCTGAAAAGCATGTTGAATATCTCCTAACAATGTTTTGCTCTCCGAGTAATCCATCTACTAAATAAAATCTGTTTCTCAAAAATCTTTGATAATTGTGATCCAAGTGTTCTGGGATGATCATTTCTGATTTGATTTTATCCCCTTTTTAAAACAGGCACCAAGTCTATTACTTTACAGACATCCAGGAAACAATATAATTGTAGAGAAGAATACATAATAAACCAGGCTAGAAAGGAAGCCACCAAGTTTAGAAAAGTATAAGCTATGTACTTACCATAATGATAGATCCAAATTGTTGTCTTCTATCCTTCTCAAATTTTGGGTTATTTGATCTGACTGGATCTGACATCAACACCTTCAGAATCTTCAGTCATGGAGCTTCACATTCTCTACCCATAACTCCCTACTCTTGACGCTCCTCAAAACCTTCCAGCATACTAACCTCCACCTATATAGCAGCTCTCCCTCCCCAGTCTGCATCACCAGCACGCAAGGTGCTAATCAAAGTCTGGTTGCCTAGCCACAGTCAGGGCTTTATTCCTCTACACACTGAAGCTGATTTAGCCTCCACTCCAGATTAAAAAAAAAAAGATCATAAGTGCAGGATCTCACCTAATCGTCTCTACCTGTACCCACTTGTCCCATTCATTCCACTGGGGTGGAAAACTGGGTTAAAAAGTGCAGTTGTGTAAAATCTTACCATAACAGCAGATGTCTTTTTCTCTGTTGCAGTATTCATTACCACTGGAATCTCAAGGCAAGGATAGCCCAATATCCGGCCAGTATACCAAAGCCTTTATTACATAGTGAGAGTAATACATCAGACGTATGCTCCCAGCATAATAGTAGGGCATAAAGGAGACATATGTTCACTCCCAGCTCAGAACTGAGATGCCCCAGGAGAACTAGGACCCCAGTGGAAAGGAAGACATGTCCATCCAGAAAAAAGAATGAAAGAAGAGAACGAGAGGAAGTTCTTAGCCAGTAGTAATATACCATCCATGCAAAAAGAAGAGAAAAGGGGGAGACCAGGGAGGGAGTGAATACTGCAACAGTGAAAAGGAGGACATCTACTGTTATAGTAAGATTCTACACAACTGTGCTATGTCCTTCCATATCTCTATTGTAGTATTCATCACCTCTGGGGGAGTACATGAAAGCTACAGTGAAGGTAGGAAGGAGGAAGATGAGAAGCAGCCCTCCACAAACCTATGCAGGACATCCTTGACTAAACCAGCCCTGGCAATGACGTCCAGTTTGTAATGTTTTATGAAAGTGTGAACCAAAGATCAAGTAGCAGCTTCAAGGATGAAAATGGTGTCCAAAACTTTGAAGAAAGACCCTGCGGAGACTACTGTTCTAGTAAAATTAGTCTTCGTGAAAGTACATTTGCATACCATGAAAATGGTGTCCAAAACTTAAAGACCCTGAGGAGACTACTGTTCTAGTACAATGAGCCCTCATGGAAGTCAACATTTGCATGCCATGAAAACAACAACAAAAAGAAATGGCATTGGAAATCCAGGAGGAGATGGTTTGCCTACACACTTCCAAACCCAATGTCCTGGTATGAAAAGAAAGATTCATGAAAGGCTTAATTTTGTCTAAATATCTGTGCTGTCTATGCAAATCCAAAGTATGCAGAATGTTCTCACTAGTAGACTGTGGAGGAGGGAAAAAAGAAGGAAGCTAGACAGACTTAATGGACAGCTTATTAACCACCTTGGGCATAAAAGAAGGATTTGTATGGAAACACCCTATCTCTAAGAAAAAACACACAAGGCGGGACCGTCATTGAGGCCTGTAACTCAGATACCTTTCTGACAGAAGTTAACCAATAAAATAATCTTCCAGGCGCAATGTTGCAAAGCAGTAGCAGCAGGCTCAAAAGGAGCATGAGTCAGCTTTTTAAGGACAAAATTAAGATCCCAAGAAAGAAGAATGGGCTTTCTTGGGGTCTAATATGAATGACGTCTCCAAGAAACTGCTTGACCTCAAAGCTAGAGGTCAAAGGAGGAGTAAGCTGCAGACAGGCATAAACAGTTGTTAAGTAGGCTTTCACTGAAGAATATGCCAAGCCAGCATGTAGTAGTTCACACAGGTAAGAGAAAGCCAAGGGGACTTCCACTGAAAAGGGGTCCTGGTGATGTTTAAGACACCAAACAGAAAATCTCTTCCATTTCGATATATACAATTTTCTGTTATTAGGTTTCCTGGCCTCCTGCAGGACCTTAAGCATGTCCTTAGAAAACTGGTGTCAGAAAGGAATCAAAACCTTATCACACACAGTGGTAGCTGAAGTGTGGACAGATGAGGGTGAATGAAATCCCTTGTCTTGTGTGAGAAGATCCATCCGGTGAGGTAACTTGCGATGATTGCCCCTGGTATGAAAAGGACGGTAAACCAGTGTTGTCTGTGTCAAAAGGGAGTCACCAACAAGATTTTTGGAAAGTCCCGCTTGATCTTGTGCAGGACCCTGGAAAGAAGAGTCAGAGTGGGGGAAAGCATAAAGGAACATCTCCTTTCACCCTCCAAGTCAGAGGGCTTGTGATTCTGGAACAAACGCAAGGAAACTGTCTGTTCAGATGGGAGGCAAAGAGATTTACTTGAGGAATACCCCATCAATCAGCTATGTCCAGAAATATGTCAACATGAATTATTCATTCATGAGGGTGTGCCGTGAACCTACTCAATGAGTCTGCCACCAGGTTTTGTCTGGAAGAAATGTAAACAGTCTGCAGGGAAACCTGCATTTGGATAGCTAGATCCCAGGCCTGAAGGGCTACTCTGCAAAGAAGATATGACCTTGTGCTCCCCTGCATGTTAATGTACCAAATGACTATTGTGTTGTCTGTAGAGACCCTCAAAAGTCATGGAAACTAAGGGAAAGGAAGGCCTGGAGAGTAAGGATAAATGCCTGCATTCCCTTGATGTTGATGTGATCCAGCTGCTGATGATGGGGGCAGAAACCCTGAACCCTCATTTTTTTTATTTTATTTATTTAACATTTGTTGACCGGGAATGTCCGACTAGGTTCCACAGATCCTGTTTTCAGCAGAGGCCCGGGGAGAAATGCCCCAGAAGCATGCTGTCTGAAGTAGCCCCCCACCCCTGCAAGCATCAATAAAGAGCTGCTGCAACAGAACAGGCAGCTGGAAAGGAACTCCTGGATTTAGAGATGTGTGTTGAATCCACCACTAAAGCTCATGTTTTAGACAAGGAAGTAACGGAATTGGAAACTCCAGAGGGTGTCAATGCTGAAGCCACATGGACTGCAGATACCACTGAAAGTTTCTCATGTAATGTTTGACAAAGGGGAACATGGGAATGGCTGAGGCCATGAACATCAGAACCCGCAGAAATTCTCTGGCAGGTATGAGAGACAGAAGTAGTAAGGACTGAAAGTAAGTTGTTAAAACTCTGGCAGCAGGCAGAGATGCCAGGATTAGAACCAGGGCCTAGGCAAAAGGGCTCATCAGCACCCTCCACCCCCCACACCAACTGGTGCTCCAAACCTGGCATATCTACAGCATTCAGATTACTGGAAAAGTGCCCCTGCTAGAGCTGTGACCTAGGCGGGCGCCTAGGTGGCCTATGCCTAAGGCCAGCTATGATTAGAACAGCTTGAATCCTGCATCAGAGGAAAAAATATGATCCTGAGAGAGGGATAATGCAGATTTCTGGAGACTGATAGTGAAAGTCAGACTGTACAACAATAGCCTGGTAACATGCAGTTCCTGCAGAAATCGGGAAGGCAAGGTAGCATGAAGGAGTAGATCGTCCACGAGGAAAAAACTGTACTCCTTGAAGCTTGCAGAAAGCTATAACGGCAGCCAGGCACTTGGTAAATACCCTTGTTACTATGGCAAGACCAAAGGGCACAGCAGAAAACTGAAAATGAGAGGAAGAAAGAGACACAAATACTTCTTGAATAGAAGGTGAATGGGAATATGAAGGTAAGCATCCTTCAGACCCAGAGAAACTAGGAAGGCCTGAGTAAGCAAAAGAGGAAATAAAGTCTGGAGGGGAATACCTTGAGGAATGTGTGCAAAAAGAAAAGGTCTAGTACAGGCCTCCAGGACCCCATCTTTCTGGAATAAAACCCAGTGCCCCTTAGGGCCTTTGGGATGGGTTGAATTGTGCTCTGAGCCAGTAGACTCTGCAACACCCCACAACAATGGAGAATATGATCTAAAGGTGGTTGAGGGATGCCCAAAAAGGGTGAGGGGGACTGCCAAACCATGAAATAGCCTTGACAAATGACTGAAAGTACCCAAGTGTATGAAGTAATCTGTCCTGACACAGGGAGAAACAACTTCAGTCAGAGACAAGGAAACCTGGCTGCGGGGAAGGGAAGGCAGAATGTCTGATGGAAGCAGATCTATCCTAAAAGCAAGATTTTTGAGGTCTAGGTGTCTCATTTGGTTTGCCAGAAAAACACACCTAGGGACTTTCTTATCTTTGAAGGGCTCACAAAGTTGTCTATGAAAAGGCAAGTTTAGCAGAATAATTCCACTGAAACTTGGCAAATGAAGAGAAAAAAAAATCTGTTTAGGTCTTTCATGAACTTGCCTTGGTCCTGTACGGTCATAAATAACATAAATAAATCTGCCACTGGTGTGCCAAACAGATTTTGATTATCCAGGGAAGCATCAACAAGCTTAGCCTTAATATCATCAGGCAAAGCTTGAAGATGAACCCAGGAATATTACCTCATAATGCAGTCTGAAACAGCATCATAACTGCACTTAATGGAGAGAAGAGCCACCTGAGATATGGATCTCACCAAGGAGCAAGAAATGAACTTATTCTCAGAATTGAGCAGGTCAGACAGACCCCCTCCCAGTTGAGACAAAAGGGATAACATATACCTGGTCATGTGAGTTTGATATTTAATGGCATGAAATGGGTAGCAGAGATGTGGACCTTCTTCCCCATCCTCTCCATAGCTCTACTATCCTTGACTGATGGAAGAAGCACAGAGGAAGGTAAAAGCTGTGAAGGCTCATCAGCAGAGACCAAAATCACAGCAGGTTCAGGAGGAGGACACAAATCTGAAAGCCTCAGAAACTTTATAAAAATGGTCAGGCTTCTTAGAGGCAAGAGGATGGGAATCAGGAGCTAAAGAGGCAGCTGAAATAGTATCTAATAGAGAAGCCAACACAAGGGGAACAGCAGAAGACTTAGGCAAGTCCATCAGAAGCAGCTCATAATAGCTTTTCTGAATGTCAGATCCTTAGGAGTAGTACCACTTAAAATGACCCATCATGCAAACCTCTGTATCCCCAAAGGACAATTCTTCCAAAGGGGAGTCAGGACTTAAGAAGGACTCCTCTTCAGAACCATAGTCCAACAGTGACGGCATTTGGTAGGAGTAGGCCAAGGAATCCTCATCACAGTCCGATTCCTCAGCAGAGGAATCAGGCTTCCTAGATCTTTTAGGGTAGAGCACCAGGGAGGGGGCAGGAACCAAACCCCCCTGAAATGGTTTCAAAGCAATCAGGGCATTAAACAAACCCTGAGTAAAATCCTCCCAGTCCATCTGACAATCTTTGGGAGTGTAAGAAATGTGCTTAGTCTTCTGTCTTTTAAGAGGGATGTCAGCTTTAACAAACTTCATCAACTCAGAACCTTGTCATGACACAATCAGGTTATCAGGCACCTCCTTTCTAAGATCTGGGGAATCCCCAAAGGCCCCTCAGATATGACCATCTGTGGTTCTGCCTACATATCCACAATGGATGCATGCAAAGCCTTAGACTATGTGTGAGAAGCCAGTACCATGCTGACCTCCAACAAGGTCGCGGCAAAGGGAATAGACGTCAACATCGGGCAGTCCTCAAGGGTATCATCCACTTCAAGAGAGATGTCTGGCAGAGGGTGGACAGCAGTAGTATCAGACCTCAACTTTTTAGCCTTTTTTTTAAGAGGCAGCTGTACCTCAGGGCAGAAAGATTCAGCATTGGAACACTGGGCCAACAACTTGAGAAGTTGTTTTCCAAGATAAACAAAGTAAAACAATAAGTGAGAAGATCACACTGAAAAACCAATCAGTATTTTCCAGTCACCCTAATGATAATGGACATCAGCTGGGTATAACAGCCCTGTGTTTCTTATGCTTAGTCAAACAGTCTGCTTATGCTGTGCTGATGAGGTCATAACAAGGCCAAAATATGCATATCCACAGCTAGTGAAGGTTGGCTTTATTGGCCTGAAATTATCCATTAAAATGACAAAACAAGTCATGGGCATTCAGAATCACCAATTAGCTGAAACACCCAGTGTTCATAAGGGTGATCTGCATACATCCCATGTGCCTCTGATTGAAGAGGTTTGAGAGGTCACTCATGGGAAGTTAGAGCTTGGCAAGACAAACTGAAAGAGAAGACAGACAACTGTGTAGAGTCTTTGGCACAAATGTCTGACAAATAGAGCACTGGGTGTGGTTGAGAGAAGTGTCTAGACAAAACAAAAAAAAGAAGTTATGTACTCACCATAATGTTTCATGTTGGTAGTCCATCTCACCCTTCATTTTTACATATGGGTTCGGAGCCGATCCTCTGCTCCGACTCGGATGATTTTCAAGCTCGAAGACTTCTGGTTGGCTCGTGGCTACGCAGGTATCCCATGGTGCACCAGTGCAATCCCCAGATTTTGTTTGCTGCTCACTAGGAATAGAAAGAAACCCCTAACCAACAAACCAATACTAAAGGGTCGCCAGCCAAGAAATTTACAGCATTATCTCCAGATCTTCCAGGATGGGAGCAGGAGGGCGAGTTGGTAAAAATTAAGGGTGAGATGGCCTACCAACATGGAACGGTATGGTGAGTACATAACTTCTTTGTGTTACGTAGTCCAATCTCACCTTCATTTTTACATATGGGACAGCGTTCCTAGTGCCTTATTCTTGGGTGGCTCATTGGAAGATACTCCTGAGCACCGTGGAGCCAAAGGATGTTCTACCCCTAGAAGCCAAATCCAACTTATAATGAGTAATGAAGGTGTGAGGGGTAGCTCACGTGGCTGCTGTTAACATATGATCAATTGGTACCCTGGCTTGAAAGGCTGCAGAGGTAGACAGAGAACTAGTAGAGTGAGCCTTGATCCTGTGGGGTAAAGGTCTGCCCTCCAAACTGTAGATGAAAGCTATGCAACTCAAAATCCAGTTAGACAACGTCACTTTAGAAAATGGTAAGCCCAATCTGGAATCAGGAAAAGAAACGAACAACTGGTCTGACTTCCGAAACTCTTTGGTCCGTTGCAAATAAAAACGTTGCTGTCTGTGAACATCCAGCTGGTGGAAACGATATTCAGCTGCATTGCTATGACTGGGAAAGAAAACTGGAAGCTCAATGGACTGGTTCAATGTGGCAGAAGAACAAACTCTGGGAACAAACGAAGGATTGGTATGTAAAGAAACCCTGTCTTTATGAAAGACTAAATGAGGTAGCTTAATAGACAGGGCATGTAGCTCAGAAACACGTCTGGCTGATGTAATAGCTACTAAGAACACAGTCTTCCAAGACAACTACTTTAAGGAAGCTGAATGAGACCGTTCAAAGGGAGGGGATGTTAGTTTGGACAAGACAAAATTTAAGTCCCAAGAAGCCACAGGTTCCTGTAATGGTGGTCTCAGTAAAGTGGCTCCTCTCAAGAAAGTTTTGCATAACTTATGAGACATAAGGTTGACATTTGGAGATCCCAAATAAAAATGTGAGATAGCCGCCAATTGAACTTTGATGGTGGCTGTGTCAGATCCCTGCTGAAAAAGCACCGAAAGGAATTCCAGAATCACAGGAATGGGAGCGGTGTAAGGATCCACTTTCCTTTTCTGTGCCCAAATAGAGAACCTTTTCCATTTACTGTCATACAGCCTTCTGGTTGATAGCTTATGCAAAGATAAAAGAATATGGGACACTGATGACGAAACACCATGAAGCCTGACTAGAGATGGAACTGGAGCAGCCAAGCTGTCAATTTGAGGGTGTGGAGAGAGGGGTGTAGCGAACCCGACATGTGGATCAATAGATCTGGAACTGGGTCCAGGATACAAGGATCATCCAGGAGAAGAGACTCGATGAAGGGGAACCAGACCTGATGAGGCCAGTAAGGAGCAATGAGGATTAACTTGCTTCCCAGTCGGTTGAGCAACCAGAGGAGAAGAGAGAAAGAGAATGACTGAGGACTAGGTCCTCTAACTAAAACGGGCCTAGCCCTGCAGAAAAATTACACGAGGACTAGGTCCTCTAAGTTAAACGGGCCAAGCCAGGTGTAAGAAAAAAACTACGTCTTTCACTAAACAACAGACAGATTACTGGTCACACAAGACCACAAGGCAATTAAGGTAAACCCTATATGCATACTTTCCAGTAAATAACAGGAAAATGGCGAAAGTGCCAAAACTAACGATTTAGGCAAAAGGCGCAACTGCTCCTAACTTCTGGTACACAGGACACTACTACTATGGTCACACAAGACAATTAAGATAAAGCCCTATATATGTACATTTCAGTAAATATGCAAAAAAACACTAGTTAATGAAAAATGCAAAAACTTAACCAGAGCCAAGAGAAGCACATCTGAACTCGTTGACGCGGCAAATGAGAACTGGGGATTGCACTGGTGCACCATGGGATACCTGCTTAGCAATGAGCCAACCAGACGTCTTCGAGCTTGGAAATCGGCCGAGTCGGAGCCAAAGATCGGCTACGAACCCATATGTAAAAATGAAGGTGAGACTGGACTACCTAACATCACTTGTCATGATGATCTTCATGGGGAATCTGCCTCCCATACTAACATTTCCTTTTCCTGGACAACATGAACTCTCAAAATGCACTACAAAAGAAAATTGAAGGAACCCAATGCAGTACTTATCTGTAAAGAGCTAAGAAACTTAAATCCAAACTAGCAAAACCGAAACAAGAAAACGAGCAGGCAATGGAATATCCAAATGTTTATTGTACGCAAGCGCTTTCACTGAACAAAATACTTCAGCTTCTTCAGACAAGTAAAAACTATTCACTTCCCAGATTAAAAACCTAACACAAACCTGCTGAGTCAGTGGGCTGGGCCAGCCCAAGTACATGATGTCATGCAGCATTAAACATTTAAAGCAACATTGACTAATTAAACCATGTGGCCCAAATGATAGTCTTAAGCATCTAAAAAAAGTTAATAAAAAAGTTTACCATTTCCAACCCAAGACAAAAAATAAATACAAATACAATTGGGATGGTAAATTATGCTTAAAAATAGGCCATTGTTATATAAAAAATAAAAAATAGTAATAATAAATAATGTACTGTGAAAATGTGTAGCATATAAATATATTATGTTAGGTTATTAAATTGAGTTACATTATGTTAATGTAAAAAAACAACATGTAAATACATCATACAAGACTCGTACACCCTGCCTTGTGGTGTTATACATGTAAAAACATATAAAACCAAAGAAAGTCTTACTCATAAACAAATATAAAAAGAAGAAAAGTCAGTTAGATGTTTTAAACATTTTTGTGTGAAACAAACAAGCTGCCACCCCGATCTTGCCAGGGCTTTAAGCTTCAACAAGCTCTTGATAGAGAAGGCTTCATTTAACCTTGGAAAAAGTTAGCAGCAGTTGCAATTTGCCATTCCACTTCAGCCTCTTCTCTCTGTAAAGAGCTAAGTACATCCAGCACAGCAAAGGGTTCTCAGGTCAATGTACAACTGTGGCATTCAGACTGGCGGCAAAGACGTTCCGAGTATGGAGCATCCATGTGTCACCTTTTTACCCTATGCTGATATGGGGAGCATACGTCCGATGTACAGCACTGGTAAGAATTAAAGGTTTTGGTATACTGGCCAGATGTAGGGCTATCCTTGGTAGGAGATCCCATCTGTTATGAGTACTAAAACAGTGATATGGAAGGACATCTTCAGGTACTTGCCTTCTTTTAGATGCATTACTGAAAATTCAGGTACAAAAAACTAAAGCATGGTATCTCAATGGTTAAAATCTGCTTCACACATCCAGGATTCAAAGTTCAGTCCTAACCTCCCGTCACTGTCCATGTGGGGCATACATGCTCTCCCTACCGCAGTTTATTTATTTTACTTCTATTTACTCTTTTTTGATGGATTAGTCTCATCAAGACCAGTGTCCTCTTTTCAGGGGAAACCTTAGGTGGTATTCACACTAACTAGGGTAAACTTGACCAGGGCACCAAGGAACTATTGTTTTTTTTTTAAGTGCCATGAGATCTTTTACATTCACCGGCTTAATGCAAGGCAGATGCAACCTTAGTTTAGACCGTCATCCAATGGATGGTACATTCAAATGTATAGCACCACCCTTAAACTTCTCTGCAGTATCAGTATTGGGAAATTAATATAAAGTACTTCTTGTAGGACTAAAACCACAGTCTTCTAATCTTCCAACAACAATGGTGAGTGTGCTATTTTCTGCAAGTTCTGGTTTCATCTCCTCCATTGTATCACATACACCTTTACCCTTGTGACCTGTGTCATGACAGAAAAGGATCACATCACCAACCTAGTTAACAAATAGATATCAAGAGTAGTTAAAAGAGCATTACTTGTTACTGTAGTAACTGATGAATGATACACACTGCAGACAATAGTTTTCAGCCTTCAGACAGTCTAAATGCAATGACTACCATACAGCCCCCGCTTTAGACAGAACAAGTAACTGTTCAGTCAGTTATAAGAGAACCATTATGTAATCTGATGATTTAATAAAGCACAGCCATTTTTAAGAGCTGCCTATAATAACTGAACATTTAAAGCACACAACCATGTGTCGCTCACCATGGAAACACAGCTGGGGGTCTACTTCACTGACATGAGTGGAAGCCTCAAGTGTTTTTTTTTTTTGTTACTTTCTCATTATGAAACATCTGAAGCCATGAGATGATTAGTGAATAACCTGGAGTGCAATCCACTTCAAGTGGTGACCTTTACTGGTGTCTAAATTGCCAACAATGAGCACAAAAGTTTCTACTCTTACTTATTACTTGCCCTAATGAGGCATCATTACACACAAGAATACTGAGGGATGAGATAGCAAAAGACTGAGTTTCAGGGCATAATGTCAAAAATGCAAATGTAAATGCAATAAATGTCTAACTTTTAACTAAAAACACATGTCATGGCACATGTTAAATGTTGCTAAAATGTGTGTGTTATATATGCTCATTTCTGTCACACAGTCACTTTAAATGAAGGTGAAAAGGGGTTTTATTCTTTGTTCTAACAGAAATGCAGCTTTCACTTTCAAAGATGAACAAAAAAACATGAGAAGGCCACCTTGCATTCATCAGCAAGGCCTTTTATTAAAAGACTCTCCATACTGCAAAAGAAGAAAAGGAATCCCAAGCAGCTCACAGCAAACAGCAAAGACTGGTTTCAGCTTTGGAACAGTAGAACATAACATTGTACTTTAGTTTCTTAAGGTATATTTATAGGAAAGTTTTTTTTTTCTGGTTCACTTCTGGCATTCACTAATTTAAACTGCAAAGACAGACAATGACAGACTTAGACAGACAGATGTATTGATTACATTTAAAAGATTAAAGGAGCAGTTGTGCAGTGGGTAGCTTTACTGCCTCACATCAAGACGTTCTTTGGATCGATTCTTGGCAGGGGTGCCTTCTGTATGGAGTCTACATGTCCTCCTGGTGTTCTAATAGTTTTTCATGGGGGCTCCGGTTTCCTCCCACTTTCTAAAGACTTGCAGTAGGTGTAATTAATCCACAAAGAACAAACTGCAAACCAAGTATGGACACAGTACACTTGCAGTAGGTGGACTGGACACTAACCTGGCTACAGGTGTAAGTATACGTGAGTGCATTTGATATGGAAGAAAAATATGGCAGGGCTAGTCACCAGGTAAGGTGAACACTGGCTATAGATGACAGTCATTATGGATGTGACACCCCAACCCCATGTGTAAAATGGGAAAAATGGGTTATAGATAGCTGGATGGATTTAAGAAAATCAAACACTGTCAAAAATCTAAATGCATACCTAGAAAATACAAAAAATCATAAGGAATGTTGCTATTCACAATAATTCACGGTGTCAGTAGCTTCTTAAAATATGATGTGCTGCACTAAGCTCCTATTCAAATAAGATTTGGTTAACGTATACTGATACATTTCAGTCAGAAAGATACCTTTGATGAAGATAAACACCAACTGTAACTGCTGCAGAAATGTACCAAGAAAAACAGATATGATGTGGCATTTAATGGTACTCACATTGGCCAGTTTGTCTAGGCACCACTAGCCATGTATGACACAGCATGTAAACCTATTTGTTGTAATCGACTCAAAGGATGTCGCAATCTTTAAAATAGCTTTAGCTGAACGTAACTGTTAGTCCACAGGTTCATTTCCTCCTTTAACGTTCCAGCAAACGAAAATGCTACTGTGTAACTTTTGCTGTTAATGTAATGCCAAAGTGTGAAGATGTCAAAGAAAGAAGCCTCATATTTTGATAAGCCCCCCTCAGGTGTTACAGATACTAGATAACCATTTAAAATGCCGGGACTCAGATTGCTAAGTCTGAAAATCTGGAGACCAAATATCCAGACTTCCATATACTAAGTCCAAAATTGCAGTTTTTCTGAATGTTCCTTTTTCTCTGTGGTACGGTGATCTTAGCATTCATATGTACAAGTTCAGGGGTGTGGGGTGCTCCTCCCCTCCTACAATGGGGGTGCATGGAGGCTTTCCCCTAGGGGAAAAAAGTTTAAAAGAGAAGAGTGATGTTTGATATTTGTATCTCTCTTGCATTTTCATTTTTTTTTTATTTTGAAACTCAGCAATCTGAGTCTTGGTATTTAAAAAGGAAGCCCAGTTACTGCGTAACTAGCTACCCCCTCCACAAGCATCTCCTCTGCGTAACCCTGAATCTCTCCACTGGGCTACACATTACTCCTGTCACCTACCTGTTTTCCCAAAACATTATTTAATTACTTTTTTTTTCAGCTGGCCTAGTAATCCTTTCCATTTGTTTCAACATAATACCCACCTTCGCATTCCATCTAATAAATGCCCCTCAAAGGGGATGGCAACTAGCATAACCCTCCACGTATCTTAATAACTAAAAACAAAGGAATTCTGAATGAGAAATGCAAATACAAAACTCACATCTCTCTCATTACTTATAAAACAATGGTGGAACTGCAGATATGGTTTAGAAATATTCCCCTATATACTCACACTTTCTATCATGTTTCCACATTAAGTGTTAGGTTGCAATGTCACCATCCTCACATTATTAATCAGAGAAAGTCTCCCAGATCTGCTAGTTTAAGTGATTTTACCTGGACTAATCTTTTATACTTTGTTTCACATTATTAAAACAAGTGATTACACAGTGCATGCTCAAAAATGTATAGGTCCACTTGCTTCACTTGTCTAGTGCACTTTTACAGATAACCACTTCAAAAAGTCAGAAAGTAAATTGTAGAAGGTAAAAGGGCATTAAAAAAACAACAGTATGCTAAATAACTTATTTTATTGTACTTAAAACAACAGTAAAGGAATTCTGACTCTAGAAGAACTCTGCTGCAAAAGCTAGTACTTCAACTTTCAAAGTATCTGACAGCATTTATACAGTGGGGACCTGTGCAAGCTCTAGCTGTAATTGCAATATCACATTCCTTTTTATGCCATACGCAGTTTTTAGAAGTGAGGCCAGGAAAGGTTGGCAGTGCATTTTCCATAAGATGTTACCCTAAGGAGATGGATAACAAATTCACAACTGAAGTAGCTAAAAGGAAAACAATACAAATTCTGAGCATGTTTCAACTTTTCCCATGATTAAAATTGCCAGGGGACTGACATGCAAATTAAAATATGGCTGAAATTAATTAAGCTTGAATACATTTTGAAAGGTAGAAATTTTCAAATGAAGTTGATATAACCCCACCGAATTGTTACCATCAATGTTTTATTATAACATGATTGGTACTTTTATGTGTCAGCTATGCACATATAATGATGCCTCACTTAAAATGGAAAGCGCAAAAGTAGTGCTCAGTTCTATACCAGCAATCTCAACAACAAAAGATAGAGTTAAATGCAACTAGCACGCCTAATTATCCATGATGTGCTTCACTGTTGTTTGGGACATCTCCTGGATCAAAATCAAAGGCAAGTTTTCAGATTACAACCAAGTTAATCTCGGCCCAGAAGACAGTGGTGCCATCAATCACTATGTTACTTTTATGGCAAGTCATTTCAGTAAATTGTTTCCCCTAACAGTGACTTAGCAGCAGCATATCATGCACTGACGTAACAAGCCATTGTTCATAAAGCTATTTAGTCCTCCTAAAATATTGGTATAGTTCAGGCTGGTTTAAAAGAACAGGCCTTTGTATATTTATTTCAGTTAAGTTTCTGTAAATGGCATTTACCCTCTAGGTTACTGCATTTGAATTCCAAAAGTTTTATTAAACATACTTTCAAATAATAAATCATCATCGCAATTGCCTGAAACAATTATATAATGTTCATAAAGTGGGTCTGTTCTTTTTATTGTATTTATCTACCCAACAGTAAACAAAGAAGGAATCTTTGAAGTATTTTCTTTACTGCATCACATAAGACTATGCTAGCAGTATACATCCAAGTGCATTTCTTGTTGTGAATCATTCTCAGAAAAAAGTCAGCATAGTGGTTGGATCAATTGCTAATTTCTTCACAAAACAGAAACGTCTGGACATGTATTATACCTAAATGCTTCTTCAAATGTAAAGAAATTGTTTAGCTGTTCCCAAAAACAGATTCCTTTTTCAAATCACTGCACTCTTACTTTCCATTCTCCAAGGAGTGTTGCCGAAAGGAATCTGCATATATAAACAAGTGTACAGACAGATGAAAGTGTCCATGTGCATACACTCACACAAGTGCAGAAAGCTGACGTCCGTATGCTGCCTGCAGCAGGCATCCAAATATCAATGTCTGTATCAGTCATCAGTAACTTTTACTAAAAATGCGCTATAGATCAGTCCTAATATTCTTTTTACTACTGGCATGCTAAGCCTAGCAGCATACAGCATGATAAAGCTAAGTAGTTCTTTGAATTAAGCATTTCTAAACAGTGGCAACAATACAGTATGTGCATCATTTTAATAAGTGACGCATATGTTAATTCTACATAATTGTCAACATACATAAAACAATCTGACAAAAAAATGAGTGGTGGTAGCATATGGGGTGCTGATATAAGCATATCACGTGCATCTAACAGACACTCAAAATGTCTTAAAACAAGAAAAGACAGTTAAAGCTTTTCCTTTGGTTAATGTTTTTTGTAAGCACATGTAAAGAGAAGAAAAGTACAGTTTTGTACCTACCATAAATGTAGATGTTCAAGTGTACACCCTGCTGCAGTCATCACACTTATCCTGTTGTCAGACGTTCCCACAGTCGGGTGGAATTCCAAAGTCTTGGTCTGGCGTCGGTTGCTGTCGCCTCTTTCCTAACGTCAGTGCGCCAGGGGTATATATAATGCAACTGACACAATTTTCTTCAGTTTTTCTTGCCCCAGATGTCAGGTGCCCCCAAAAAGGTGGTCAGTAATTAGTACCAAATTGAGTAAACTTGCACAAACACAAAATCCCTTCAGCTATAAGCAAATACATCAGGAAGGTATTGAAGAGATTTAGCCAGTAGGTCAGAGGGGATGGAGGGAGGGTAACCTGGACTGCAGCAGGGTGTACACTCTAACATCTACATTTATGGTAGGTACAAAACTGTACTATGTTCATCATGTTACCCTGCTGCAGTCATCACACTTGGGTTGAATCCCAAAGCTAAGGATGGGTGGAGGTATCATAGAGGGTTAGAGGAGGCTAGAAGGCCCTGCAGAACTGCAGTGGTGAAGCCCGCCCTGGTCTTAGAGTAAAGTGGTAAGTGATACTGTTTGGTAAAGGTGTGTACTGAACTCCAAGTTGCAGCTTCCAAAATCTTAATGGTTGGAACCCCCCTGAGAAAGGCTGTAGAAGTAGCTGTTGCCCTGGTAGAGTGGGGCCTAATGGTAGCAGGAACTGGTTTTCCATGATGGGTATAGCAAAAACATATGCAATGACCTATCCATTTGGAAATGGTTTGCTTTGATATAACCTTCCCTTGAGAAGCTGTAGCATAGGATACAAAGAGCTGGTCAGATTTTCTGAAAGCCTTAGTTTTGTCCAAGTAGTAACGAAGTTGCCTGTGAACGTCCAAAGAATGCAGGAGTCTCTCACCTTTGTTCTGTGGATTTGGGAAGAAGGTGGGTAAGTGGATGGTTTGATTTAAAGCCACACTGGAAACCACCTTAGGCATAAAGGAAGGATTAGTTCGTAGAGAAACTCTGTCTTGATGAAAAATGAGGAAAGGTTCCACTGCCATTAGTGCCTGTAGCTCTGAGACTCTTCTAGCTGAAGTTATTGCTAGCAGCAGGGCAGTCTTCCATGATAGGAACTGAAGATCTGCAGAGAAAGCTGGTTCAAAGGGAGGTAGCGTTAGTTTTTCCCAGAACAAAATTGAGGTCCCATGTTGGTGTAGGTGCTCTCCTGGGTGGTCTAATGTTTTTTGCCCCTCTGAGGAACTGCCTTAGAAGTGGATGCAAAAATAAGGGTGGATCCGTGTTGTAGTGGGCTGAAATAGCTGAAGCATGGATTTTAATGGAGGAGAAAGAAAGTCCTTTGTGCAACATCTCAGTTAAATACTTTAGAATGTGAGGCATGTGAGGCTGAATTGTGTCTTGGCCTTTAGATTGGTTCCAGGCACAAAACCTTTTCCATTTGTCCGAATAAGCCTTCCTGGTGCTTGGCCTCCTAGCTTCCAGAATAACATCCATAACTGCTTGGGAAAGAGGAGCTGGCTGGATGCTTAGTTGATTTGCCATGCAGCCAGATTTAAGGTTTTGAGCTGGCTGTGAAGAATCTGACTGTTTTGTTGTGTGAGTAAATGGGAAATTTGTGGTAATATCCATGGTGGGCCATGGGCCATATTCCTCAATAGCGGGTACCAGTGCTGGTGTGGCCAGTCTGGGGCTATGAGAGTCATTCATGGTCTCTCCTTTTTGACTTTTAGAAGTACCTTTGTGAGGAGAAGTAATGGAGGGAAGGCATATACTGTCAGGTTTTTCCAACTGAAAGAAAGTGCGTCCACTTTCCACGCTTGATGGTGAAGTGCCCTTGTACAAAATTTTGTTAGTTGATAGTTTTGAGGGCTGGCAAACAGGTCTATGTCTGGAAGGCCCCATTTTTGAGTTATCATTGTAAATACTTGTGGATCTAGTTTCCACTCGTGGGGATCCATGATGTCTCTGCTGAGGTCGTCTGCCAATATATTCTTCTGTCCTGGCAGGAATTGAGCTTGTAACTGAACTTGGTAAGCCAAAGCTGTGTTCCATAAGGTCATTGCTTGCCTGCACAGAGGGTAGGAGTGAGTACCCACTTGTTTGTTTATGCACCACATTACTGTGGTGTTGTCCGACTTTATTGTCAGTTGTCCTGGATGTAATAGATCCTTGAAGGCTGTCAGAGCTTTCTGTACAGCTAGCATCTCTTTTTGATTGATGTGCAGATTCCTTTGATCTGCAGTCCATACGCCTTGAACGCACTGTCCTGCCATGTGAGCCCCCCAGGCGTAATCTGATGCATCTGTTGTGATAGTTTGCCTGGCTGGGGGCAAGGTGAAAGGCTGACCCTTGTTGAGGTGACATGCCTGTGACCACCATAGAAACTCCTGTTGTAGGCAGGGAATGAGAGATATCATTGTGTCCAAGCTGTGGCTGTGTTGAGACCATACGCTTTTTAGGTACCACTGTAATTTCCTCATATGCAGCTTTGCAAATGGTATTAGTAGTATGCAAGATGCCATGAAGCCAAAGGCCTGCAGAATTTTTCTTGCAGTTAATTGGGCCTTTGTTGCCATTGTTTTGAAATATTGAGTCAGTTGTAGTTGTTTGTCTGGTGTCAGATACGCCTTCTGGGCCGTTGTATTCAAGCTGGCACCCAGGAATGTCATATTTTGTGAGGGTACTCGTTTTGACTTCTTTTCGTTTACTGTGTACCCCAGGCAATTTAGTAGATGTTTCACAAAAGCCAGATGATGTAATGGAATGACCTTGCTTTCTGCTTAGATGAGGCAGTCGTCCAGGTATGGGTATATCTGAATTCCTCTGTCTGCAGTATGCAATTACTGGTACCAGGCATTTTGTGAAGAATCTGGGCGCAGTACATAAGCCAAAGGGCAGTGCAGAGAATCGGTAATGCGTTGAACCCGCAATGAAATGGAGGTATCTTCTGCAACTTTGTCTGATAGGGACATGCAGGTATGCCTCCTTGAGGTCCAACGTTACTAGCCATGCTTCCTTGCCCAACATGGGAAGAAGCTGCTGTAGTGTTAGCATCTTAAATTTGGGTACTTGTAAGTAAGTGTTTAGAATTGAAAGGTCCAGAATTGGTCTCCAGGCATTGTCCTTTCTGGGCACTAGAAAGAGTCTTGAGTAAAATCCTTGACCTTGCTCTCAAATAGGTACCAGTTGAATGGCTCTCATTTCCATGAGAGCTGTAATTTTCTTTTGTGCCTCTGCCCATTGATTTTGTGGCAGGTTTGGCATTCCTCTTTTCATTGGCAAGGTGTGAAAATGGAATCTGTATCCTCGTGAAATTATGTCTAGGACCCATTTGTCCTTTGTGACAATGTGCCAGTTGTCTGAAAAAAGTGCGAGTTTTCCTCTCAAGGGGGCTGCCAAGAGAGTGTTACTTGGCCAGATGAGGTGCAAGTCATTGAGTTTGCCTTCTGGCAGATTGGAACCTGTCTTCTCCTCCCTTCTGTGTTGCAGTGCCCCATTGGCAAGGTTTGTACTGGGCTTGTGGTCGTCCTCTGCCCCTTGGGCGTCTGTATTTATCCCTCTGTGGTCTGTCCGTAGCTGGAAAGGACCAATTTTTTTGTTGGCCAGTTTCTGCTGAAGTGAGGGGGCTGTACCTGTAGGAAATCTTTGACTGTCTGCATAGATTTTGCCTTACCCTCCATTTTCTTTAAGACTTCTTCTGCTTTAACTCCAAAAAGAACATCCTGCTGTAAGGGAGCATCTAGAAGTTTTGCTTTAACATGATCAGGTAGAGTTTGTTCCTTTAACCAAGCACGCCTACGTATAACAGACCAAGTGACAGCTGCTCTGCAAGAGGCCTCCAAAGAATCAAACCCACATTGTAAGGTTTGTTTGCCCACCTGTTCAGTGGCATGCAACAGATCCTATATTTCTTTCAATTCAGATTGTTGAGGAAGAGTGGTCATTTTTTGCTTTAACTGAGAGATTAGAAATTGCTGATATTTAAGCATGTGAAATTGGCAATTTAGTGCCCTCATAGCTAGAGTGGCTGAGGTGTAAACCTTTTCCCCCCACCTGTCTAGTGCTCTGGAATCACTCTCAGAAGATACAGGATTTTTAGCCATAGAAGCCTTAGCCCCCCTTGGGACCCTGGGAGATTGTCTCTGGGTCAGCAACAGGGCTTTTGTAAAGAAATTTGTGGGAGTCAGGCACTCTATAATATCTGTCAGGCTTAGCAGGAGGTAGAGAATCAGGGTTAAAACTGGATTCTAAGTAAACATCATCAATGTCTAAAACTGGTGGGATGGCAAGTGGTCTGTGTTGGGGGAGAAAAAAGAAACTCTCTGAGCCTTTTCTTTGAGTCAGAGTAGCCCTGACCTTCCCAGTGAAAATGTTCCCTCATAATGTGTAAAGTTTCCCCAAAGGAGTAGTCTTCAGGAGGAGAAGCTGAGGGAATGGAATCCTCAGCATCAGAATCTTCATAAGGGGAGAAGGAGTAATCTTGGTTCTCAGAGGAGTCTGAAGAAATGGACACTTGTTCAGAGGATGCATAATCTTCCTCTTGTCTAGGCCTTTTGTCAGGAGGGGGCTGGGAACCACTGATTAAAGTGATCAAATCTTCAGCCAATTTGAGCATCTGTTTCTTAGGCATGGGGCCTTGAACAGGGGACTGAAGTGCAGTCTTTTTAGATTTAATAGGAGTCTTTGTTTTAGAGTATGATTTAATGGTGAGCGTCGGTCTGAAAACGCCTTCAGAAACCGATGGTGGTTCTGCAGCACCGACATCTTTTTCAGCAATGTCGTCGGTAGGGCCTGAACTAAACGGCTGCGTCGGCCTGGTACATTCCGTCAAAATTTCTGAAGCGGTCTCAGGTTCCAGATCTGCGGTAGTCAGGGGCTGCGTCGGAGCCTCACTGAGGACCGGGGAACCGGAGACCAGACCAGCCGAGGCCTCGGAATCTGGCTTAGGCCTGGGCTGTCTGTCCTTATCCTTGCGTTTTTTGTGCACACCGGTAGTCGGTTGCTCCGATGGAATGGTGTAGTTAAATTTCCTACCAAAGTAGTGTCGTGTGAAATCAAAGCGTCTTTTAATAGTACGCTTATTAAACCTAGCACAAAAACGACAACTAGTGACGTAGTGGTCTAGGCCTAGGCAAGGTATGCAAAAAGAATGAAAATCCTTATGAGGTATTTGCTTCCCACAAGAAATACAATTGTTAACTTTTTCTGACATCGGTCTGAGGCAAGAAAAGTTTCCCCAACGGGGTACTTGGCTTTATAGAAGACTTCGGTCTGAAATTCAAATTCGAAAATCTCAGTAGTCGGCCGACCGGCACTTGCGAACTGCTTCTGCTTCGGGCACCGCGCAGCAAGAAAGACTGAAGAAAACGGTGTTGGTTGCATTATATATACCCCTGGTGCACTGACATCAGGGAAGAGGCGACAGCAACCAATGCCGGACCAAGACTTTGGAATTCCAGCCGACTGCGGGACCGCCTGACGACAGGATAACCCAAGTGTGATGACTGCAGCAGGGTAACACGATGAACATCTGCCAAGGAGTTCTCCCACAAACCTTGGATGCACAGAATGATTTATCCTACAAGAATGGAAGAAAGTGAATTTCCTGTTGTAGGTCACTTTCAGATGACTAACTAGTCATGCTACTAAAATGGATGAGCTCAGTCAACCTTAGAATAGAACTCTGAGCACATCTCACTGAATTCTCAGCATCACAAGTGCAAGACTGGATACTGTGAGTTGGTTAGTTATAAATAACCAGCTTTGACAGTGAATTATACAACTTACCATTACGGTTTTAAAGTTTTTTTTTCAGAATGCTACCATAGCGGAGTATTAAATATATGAGATATATATATATATACAAAAGCTTAACCTTTCATCAAAATGTAAAGTAGTCAATCCACCAAGGACCACTATTTTCCACTGAAAGCATAAACATCGATTTGTAAATTATTAAAAAAAAAAAATTTTTTTTTTGCAGGGGGCACACCCACAACTCCTACTAATATATATATATATATATATATATATATATATATATATATATATATATACACACACATATATATATATATATATATATATATATATATATACACACACATATATATATATATATATATATATATATATATATACACACATATATATATATATATATATATATATACACACACACATATATATATAAATATATATATATATATATATATATATATACACATACCAACTCAGAGATCAAACTACAGTGGGAAAAGGGCATATGCCTCATTTCCCCCTATACAATGATCTCTTATTGATAAAGTTGGTACTTTTTGATCAGCTTATTTTTGATCCACTGTACCGGCTTTTTCAATCATCAATATGAAACCAATTCGGTATAAGGTTCTGCACACATATTGTGTGCATGCATATATATATATATATATATATATATATATATATATATATATATATATATATATATATATATATACACATATGTATAGGTATTTGGTCCCTACAGATGATTGAAATTCCAAAAGGCCGACTTTCATATGGCCGAAACCATATGACCGGCAGGCAACTAAGTAAATGTCAGGAAAATCCTACTAGGACAGCTGAACTTTACTTGGGGTCAACCAGAGTCTCTTTAACTGATGGCAGGTGTGTACCCAGGAAGACTGAATGCTGTAATTAAATCAAAAGGTGCTTCAACAAAGTATTAGTTTAAGGGTTTGCACACTTGTGAAACCAGTGTATTGTATTTTTTTTTATCCAGTGTATTGTATTTTTTTTTTATTTTTTATATTTTTCCCCGAACAGATTTGTTTGTTTTTCAATTGAATTGTACAGGTTATAGGTCACATTAAAGGTGGGAAAAGTTTTGAAATGATTTATTGCAGTCTCATTTTTTTTGTATCACAAAAAAACGGCATTTTAACAGGGGTGTGTAAACTTTTTATATCCACTGAAAGTACAAGGCAAGCTACCCTAGCAGGCCATTTTAAGCCTAGCCAACTTCCTTTTTTATGCTCGAAATAACCCATCTCATTTGGCTAGAGACTGGGCTTATCCATCTCATAGTCAATAATTATATATTACCCCTAATAAGGATAACTGGTATCCTACCATAGATAATCTGAGGGGATCCTTCATGCATGTTAGAAAGCATTTAGGAGGTGCCTCTGCTCATTCATAATACAGGAAGCAATCCTGGAGTAAATTTTCTGTTTCTCATCCATACATTTAAGTTGGATTTGAATGTGGACAGAGATGAACTTGGTTTTATGTGGATGGGGAGTCTCTTCCACAGCAGCGGTATCCTCTGCAAGATGTACCTGTCCCTCCAAATCATTCGGTTGATGTTGCAGAAGAGGTTTATAACCCTAGACCACGTACTTCTGATGCCATTTGACTTGCTGATGTGTAGTAAGTCCATCAGTAATGGGTTGGAAAATGTCTTGTATGCCAGACACAGGTCATCTGCGTTAGCAGGATGCAGAGTATAGTTAGGCCTTTGAGTCAGTCCATGTAGTACATTTTGTTTAGGCCTTTTATCCTTTTAGTAAGGAATCAGTGTGGGTGTTCCAGTTGTTGCATGTGTCTGGACAGATGCATGCCAAATGAGGCATTATAGTCAATGATTGGCTTAATGAGGGCCAAGTAAAGGGAAACAATGACAACCCCAGATCTAGACACGATCCCTTTGTTTATAAGCTGTGCAATGTAGAAGGACTTTCTTACAACAGATACAGGTTGGTCAAAAGTTAGGTCACTGTCCACACAAGTTTCCAAATCCCGAACAACTGGGTCAACTCTTAGGGACATATTTTCAATGTAGTAGTTTCCTCGGGTAGATGACCCCTAAGGAAACAATAATGCATTTTGTGTAATTTAGTTTCTGTCCACAATTTTGGCACCAGTTATTTATTTGGGACAGACCTTCCTGAAAGATGGCCAAGTCATTTAAGGAGTGAATAAACTGCCCCTAGCTTGCAGTAATTGGCAAAACTAGTCAAACAGAACCCTTTGGTATTGGTTTTTGCTTCAGAAAAGTTGATACCAGACAGGACAGTCCCCAGCGCAGTACCCTGGGGGACTCCGCTAGTGATTGGTCTCTTTGTGGTGGCAACTTCCCCATTTTGATTATCTCATCCTGTCTGTGAGCAATCCAGCGGATGACATAGGGGGTTATTCACCGTTTATTTAGCTTATCTACTATGCCTAAGTGGGGGAATTGAGTCAAAAGCTTTGGCCAGGTCAATGTATGCTGTGTGTATCATTCTGTTTTAATCCATTGCTTTAGTGACCTTTTCAAAAAAATCCACAAGGATGACCTGCCCTTGATGAATCCAAACTGAGATGGGTCCAGTGACTGGAGGGTCCCTACATCCCAATTAATTCCATAATAGGTCTTTCCATGGCTTTGCATATGAAGCCGGTCAGACTTATGGGTCTGTAATTGCCTGGGTCTGTGGAAGGTCTTCCCTTATGTAGGGGAATGACTGCAGCTCCTCTCCATTCACTTGGTATAAAACCCAATATGGACGCTGTGACTGAACAGTGCTGTTAGGGTGTGGCTAAGCTGTGCTTCATACTATTTAAGATTCATCCAGGGGATATTGCCAGGACCCACTGATGCAGTACTTTTAGCTTTTGATAGCACTTTTAAGACATGGTCTTGTGTGATAGCTGAAGGTGTGTCAGTTTCAGGTACATCTTGAGGAGCAGACAGAGGAGACCGGGGTAAAGTTAGAACTTAATTTATCTGCCAATAGGTTCACTATATCTTCAGCCTCAATGTAAGTAACATTGTTCACAATCAGCTCAACACATTAAAGCACTGTGCTTTTGAGATTACCAATATTACTAAAAAATGCTTAAGACTGGCATGGAGATGCCATCTTCTGCAACTACACTGATGGTAGTTGGAACAAATTTCTCAGGAGCATCGCAAGTAGGAATCATTTCAAAGACTACAAGAAGGAATTGTTGCTGCATTATACCTACCCAAGAGGTTAGCATAACTGCCTATCTGTACCTTTGACAAAAGGCTATCAGAACCTGTCCACTATGACGCTTCCACCTGTACTTGCTTCCACTTCTCTCTTCATCTCACAGCCTCATATTCCCTGGTCCCTCAGTGATACCTGCTGCACGTAAGCTGTTACCTTTTTTTGGTACTAGTCTGTTGTATTAACTGTTTATGTCTTGAATGATGTAACTGACATAATATTAGCTGTTGTTTAGTGACTGTTCTTGTTTTTGTTGTATTGCAACATTGTACTAATAGTCATAATCCTGTATTCGATACTGTACACACCAGCTGTTTCTGGAGCTTTTCTTCTCAAGCCTTAACTGAAAATGGGCCTCAGTCCAGTTGGGCAGTCTGAATAACATCAATCAATAATACATAAATGCATCTTCAATCATTGTTTTTGCATTGGCGATACATAGATTCTGCTGGTTCCATTGTGTAGAGGTTTTGGCCATGAATATTACCCAGATTTTATTTATTTATTTTTATTTATTTTACACTTGTTAATCGAAAAAGTCCGACTGAACACAAGTCCATTTTCACCGGAGGCCAGGGAAGAAAAACCCCAAGTAATTGAAAAGTCACAAACATTTACATACAAAAGGCTAAACATCTACATAGAAAAGCATAGGAGTAAGTACGCACTATACAAGCAGTACAACTTTTACATACATAATAACAGCAATGGCAATGTTCACAATTATTGAACAGTGTAAATATATACAACATGAGTACACAGATACAGTACACCAAGTTCCATTCAGATTACAAACAGCAGAGTTACGTTTCTGATGACAAATGACAACCTAGTATCCTGGATGCTGGAGGAGTTGACCAGCAAGAGATGGGAGTTGGTGACCAGTGATGGGTCGCCCATCTCAAGTGGAGTCTTTTGGCAGAATATACATCAGCACCATCTGGGAAAAGGTTGCCAATGTCTATAATGTGTAGATAAATGTTTTATTATCTTCCCAGCTTACAGACAAATATGAGCATCTTGTGGTAAAATGTACATGTTGCACAATAAGATGTGTGGGCGTGCCCTTAACAGAGAGGTGTGTGTATCTGGGCATGAATGTGTAGACAGACAGACGCAGGGAGAGACTGAAATAGATCAGTAGAATCAATACTCTGCCCTGGTTATCCCATTCTAAATAAAATTAAATAAATAAATAAAAATTATTATTTCTTTTTTTGAACTATTAGTGGATTTCTACAATTTTTTGCTAGGTCATAAGAAGTGCTCAGCCTGTTTCCTTTAATTTTACTAAGAAAAATCCAATGCCACCTTACCAAGTAATTTTGTTTCTGTACATTAAAACATGTCACACTGTTTAAAACCCACTTACGAGCTTATTTTGCTTCCACAATACTAAGCATCATACAACAAAGGACACTGGTTTATGCTGCAGCCAAGTGAGGTACCAGAAATGAGAGGGAGATCAAACAAACCCCATTCACCTTACTTATTAAATGGAGTGATATGTGAATAATTTCCAGATTTATCCAAAAAGCTACAACTATGAAAGCAACATATGCCTTCTTTCAGCTGTGTACAGTTTGAGGTACCTTGCTAATACACAATAAACTATTCAACATTTTACATATATCAGCAACCAGAAGTGGAACAAAACATAACAAGAACAACATAACAAGTCCCAGACCTGAACAGACAAATCAATGATGGTCTTTAGTGCATTATGTACTATTATACAATGACCCCCTATTAATATTCAAAAACATGCACGCTGATTGGTCAGCGTGCACATTGTAAATCTGAGTTATGGTAATGGAAAAAGGTCCGGTTGCCCGGACTTTTTCCATTACTATAACTCTTTTTTTACAGCAACGGAGAATGCAAGATCTCCGTTGCTTACACTGTCTCGCTATGTTAAACGAGTTTAACATAGCGAGACAGCTTTAAAAAAAAGCAACTGAGATTCTCCATTGCATTTTTTCAAGCTGTCTCGCTATGTTAAACTCCTTTAACATAACGAGACAGTTTGTAAAAAGCAATGGAGATCTTGTTTTCTCCGTTGCTTTTGCCCACAGCTCTGACGTACTGAGTGGGCATACGCATGTGTAGTACATCAGAACTTCCGCAGAATACCAGACAGCTGCGGAAGGGCAGCAAGGAGGCATTATACATCGCCATTATTTAAGAAAAGTAATTATTTTTTTTTCTTAATGTCATTGTATAATAGCAATAACCCACTTCTGGGTGTGGATAATGCTGGATTTACCCACGGTTGGCTTTGTTTGGCCACCCGGGCTTCGCCCTTGTGACCAAACCACACCAACCGTGGGTAAATCCAGCATTACCCACACCCAGGCATGGGTTATTGCTATATTGGCCGGCACTGGGCCTGTATGAACAGGCACAAAAACTCTCAGCTATAAAATTGCTTTCCACTAAGAAAGCAGTTTTTGAAACTTGTTTCATTACCTTTTCTCCTCAAAATAAATATATTTCAGGAAAAAAATGGCTGCTCTGAAGGCAAACATAAAAGCATAATCAAGACAAGTGTTGAACAGTTAAGTCTGCTTTTTCAAATAAAACTAACAATGTTTCATACTATTAGCTTCTTGCACTTTGCAGTCTGACAGACAAAAACTGAAAATGCTTTGCCTTTATTCATGTACTTCTCAGTTCTGGGGTCCCACCCCCCTGAGGTCAAGGGGGTGGCTTGAAAAGTAAGAATGTTTTTTCAGCCTGATGTTGTTTTCTCCATACTTAATAATCAGGAACTTATAGCAGTAGGTGTTACAAAAGAAGGACATAAGGAGAAGAAGACAGAATGCAGAAACGGGCAAACAGAAATGCAAATGACAGTAACAGAATTACTTAGGGGTTTACCAGTACAGAATGTGTCACTTCTACAAGCACACATCCCAATACAGGAAAATGCCAGCTGGACAGCAGTGATATAACAAAAAGGGCAGAAGAATATTTCTCAGACAATTGTTTTATTATGATACAAATACAGAAAAAACAGTCTAAATGCAGATGGAGACCCACTTTGCTATCCAGTCAGTTCATTTTTCTACCTATTTTCATCCCTTATCGCTCATATGAATATTCTATCCGTATTCTCAAAATTAAGTGCTATTTTTGTCGTTGCTGCCTCTCCATAAAGGTTGTTCTGGTCACCAAGCACTCTTTCTTAACAAAACAAACAAAAAAAAAATGCTTTCCTTTGTTTTAGTGTCTCTTTCTGGGAAATGCACCAGCTATGACTCTGAGAAATCCCTTTGTGATATTTAAAAATACTCTCGTGTGCATCTTTTACTGCCAGTCCCAAACTGTGTAAACACTAAGCTCTTCTAGTCAGTTTTAAATGGCAAATGATACTAAACACCACATCTGTTGCCCTCCTCCAAACTGCCTTTTTTGTCTATGTACTTGTGAAGATAAGGTCTCCCAAGAAGCATTCAGTACTTCAGAATAAGAATAAACTGGTGATAAAAGAGAAATCAATTTCTTGTTTGCTACATAGGCATAACAATGTCTTGTTTGTTACTAATGGTGTTTCCTCTTACAGACCTTTATATTCCATTATCCTTACTGCCTTCCTTGTCTTTACGCTATCTACTGTATTCCCGGGTCCCTTCTCTTCTTTTATGTGGTTATTGCTTATCCTCAAACTGAACCTTTCTTTCCTGGTCTTTGCTCCAGAGATTACACTATTCTGCATTAATTTTAAGTGGCCATAGTTTAGACTAGTCTTCCAGTCCTATCAACTCTCTTCTCATACTTTTGACACTTTCAATGCATCTGCCTTGTTGTGTGTTATTATTCATCAGCAAAAGGAAAATGTTTCCTTCAAGATCTTCTGCACTGCACATACAAACACAGTGTCAGTAGTGACCTGTGTGGTACTGCACTGGTAACCATCATTCCATATGACTTGTCTAAATGTACTATTACTTGTGCTCCGGTACGTACCCAGTCTTTTATTCTTCCTTTCACCTAAGGACTTGTTCCAAGTCTAACTTGTTCAGTAACACTTTTTGTAGTACAATGTCAGAGTGACGACATTTAAGGTGACTATAACTGCTGCCCTTTGTGATCTTCACCCTAGCATTAACTGTCACGAGCAAGTGCTGCATTGGGTTCAGTGCCCCACTGATTTCAAATATGTTAAAGTTCTTTCCCTCAGCAATGTTAAGAAATGTAAAGTCCAAGTTCAGAAGACAAACGTAGCACTATTCTATAACAAATGATTGTGAAACATGAAACATGATTTTAAACACATTGCTGAGTTTAATTGTTTTTCCCCCAGCAATTTTGCTGCATGTAATAGAAACCTCCCTTCTGGGAGCTGGAAAGGAAATAGAACATACAATATCAATATCTGCTAACATACAACTGTCTTAAAGTTATTCCTGCTTCAGATGTCACATACAGTGAGTTATAGTTCCAGTTTCAGTCAAAGCGGTTTCTAAACCACAGAGATATAATCAAGCAAAACCAAGTAACCACTGCTTACAGGTAAGCAGTGCTTAAACTACCATAAAAATAACAGAAATCAAGGGATAAATACAGGAAAAAAATACCTGACCGTACAGACACACCCACAGTGACAGTCTGATGTTACAGATATTGAAAAACGAAAGTCATGCTGTTATTTGATCAGCACTTTTTTGCCGGAGGCTGCAAACTGTATTTGTTGTTAGACAAATGTAGCTGCAATTAGTTCCTGTACACTCACATGCATGTACACAGAGCCACATATTTGCTTACGTTTGCATTTAGTTTGGGGGTCAAGAGAATGAATACATAAAAGAGGATTATGGTTCACTGATAAATGATTGAACAAAAATAAATAATTCTCATTAAAAACATTCTATCAGTAATCAGTAAAGCACATAAGTGACCAAAATGCCCATCTTCAAGATATTGCTTCTTTATTATTCACATATATAGGATGACATTATGGACCTTTTTCATTCTAGATCTGGGCAATGAGAGGCAAACATACATCTGAACACGAAATCATATCATAATAAAGTTTCCCATACTGAAAAGCAACAGTTTAAACTATGGCGCTGACAAAAGAGAGAGAGACTAGTCAGAGAGAGCTGTCCATATATTAAAAGGTAACAACAAAAGTACACTTTCACATACTGAAAATATAGTCACAGGAAAGATAGCACTACCATATTAAACTGGCACATGCTGAGTCAGGCCATCAGCTAATTTGCTAGTCATCTCACCTGTGTGGACTTCAACACTGACCCTTAATCTCTCCACTAAAAGGCTTTGATATAGTTCAGATATGCTACACATTCATGGCTCCCATTGTTTGGCGCAGTGTTGAAACACTCTTAGAAATGGATGGAACAAGTCTTAAAAAGACAGGAAACTACTCCGGAGAACTACTTATAAAGTTATTGTTTTTATAAGCTACATGATTTCCATAAGCTATTCGTATTTAACTATTGATGTCCAACGTAATGCAAGTTTGAGATTTAGCTCATTTAATAGTTTTAGCAGATTTCTTTTATTTTCTTCAACAACAAAATGTACGTTAGCATTACATTGAACATGAAGATAATAAGGTTAACATGTCTGACACCTTCTTACATCATGCTGGTCTCCAAAGGATTTGGGGAAAGACAACAAATACTATAATTCACAGACTACATGCAGTGTGACTGCATACACATTAAAGTCCAGTAATAACCCCAAATAGTGATCACATGTTCTAAGAAGTTAACATACATAAAGACATCCAAATAACATGTCAAACAGTTCAAACATGTATGAAAGGTGTAAGCTCAGCAGTAGCTTTTGCATAATCTACTTAACCCTTTGCCAGTGGCCTCCTCACATCATCTCCAGCTACCGCTGCTTACTTGTGTAACATACTCACCAGCATGTAAAAAGAATAGAACATTCCAAGTGCCAGTAAGGAAGTCCAACCCAAACAGAATGAAAGAACCTTCCTATCTTGTTGCCAAAAGATAAATTTACCCAGAGTCTAATGTCTCTGGTTTTCAGTTAGTAAAAGCTGCACTACTTTGTCAGTGTTTAAAGGTATACATTCTACCACCATGTTCAGCTGCCGGACATCAGCATCTGGTTTAAACTGTCAGCACCATATCAGTCCTTACAGATAATTAAACATGTACCTTTAACGTCCAGAGTTAATTTTCAAGAGCTTCTAATTACACCAGGGGAACACAGTTCCCTTTAAACACACTGGCAGCAGCTTAGTGTAAGCTGCAAATGTTCTCATATTTAACCACCCGCTCACTGGCTGCCAAAATATCTGTTTCCAGAGATTCCATTTACATAGGGTTTGATCTTTTCTGCCTTCCATCAATGTCTTGCACAGTCCTTGTGTTTAAGTGCCACTTACCACAGGTTGTTTTGTATATCTCGGCTATGATGGATATCTCATGGACTTAAAACTGCATTTTAAGTAACTCAGTATGATGAAAAGATCTATTGCTCCTCTGGAGCAAAAAAAAAAATGGATACGCAACTTCTGTAAACATGTAAAATATTCATCCAGTGGACTCAATTTGTTGTGGATTTCAAAACACTGCTAATTGTAAGTCAACACTCATACAGGGTCAGTGGCAGCCCTGTGTAATTTTAATGTTTTTAAAACTAAATGTACAAACTGAAGTGCTTTGCGTAGCTTTCATCAAAAAGATGGAACATGCCAATAATAACTTGACTGCTAAGAGTTGCTGATAATGGATGGAATATATTAAAGTTAGGTTTTGGGGACTGTGCAACAGGGGATGGTGTGTGGGCCCCATGAGGGCATAAGTAGGGTTCAGATACACACAGCTATAGCTTAGTATAGAATCACTCTGAACTATGCTACTGAAGCTAACACTTGGTATCTCACTAGCATAGTGTTGGCACAACTCTGATGCCCTGTGTACTTAACCATTTTTAAGGAGACAACAGCATTTATGGGTCTGGCACGGTGAGGTGGACATCTCTGTTGCACCTTTATCATATGGGCTAATTACAGTGGGGGAAGTGATATCTGGCTACTAGGATCATAGCAGAGTGGGCACAGATCCATAGTACAGGCAAATGATCTGTCCTAATTAACTGTTTATACTTGACTTTATTTTTTGTTCTTTCCACATTCAGTGACCTCAGGTTGTATGGCACTGCAAATTATTCACACTACCACTTAGTCCTTCCTTCTGAGAGTAGACTTACTATACCTGTGCTGAAACTAGTTCCCTATCCTCCTTTTCTGAAAGCCTTAGATGCCAGAGTTGTTCTGACTGCTTATGACCTCATATTAATACCTGCAGTTAATTGCCTAGCTGGCAACATAAGCAGATAGGGAGATGGCAGCTGGGTACCTTCATGCTCTCTCCTCCAAGAAGAGTTAAGCCCTTCATCAGCTGCTCATTCCTTCTCCTCCACAGCCAGCCCTCAGACAGACTGGTCACTGGTATCATGGACAGAAACTCTTAATATTACAAGGCAACCTATTTTTTAAAATATATCTGATAGTAATCCAGAACAGATCATGGTCGGTAACAAACCATACGGCAGGTGGGAGCTGCAAACCTGCATTGTGAAAAAATAAAAATGGAAAGGATTGAGGATGGTGGAGGAGCACACGAGGCATAGGAAGATATCCGATATCAAGTGAGTTTAGTGGCACGGATGCAGATCTGACCGATTAAGGGGAAACACAAATGCAATAAATGCCACATAAATTAAAAGAAGACAAATGTAAATGTCAGACAACTCCGCAACACTGAACTTGGGAGAGTCAGTGGATGAGAAATGGACTGTTAATTCAAATGCTTTAGAAGTCGGATGTTCAAAGTCACAAACTTTAACGAAAATCTGGCAGGGGTGGCAAGGGAAATGGGGGACCTCAAAGAAAAGATGGAGCGTCTAAAGGTGGAGAAAGTAGCAGTAATGGAGTCAGTGAACAACACCAGGAATCGGACAAACGTATTGCAGGAGGTGGAGCTTCAGCAGGGGGCATTGGTGGCCTTGGACAATCACTCTTAACGAGAGATTTACCTTTCTGCGGATACCAAAAGCTGTGCAGATTCCAGCAATGTGTCCAGCTGGAGGAAGAACAAAAGAGGCTGCCTGATGGGCCAGAATGAAGACAGATGACTGTGTTTACAGTTCACAGTATGGATAAAGAAGATACATTTATCTCTGTAGATGCAAAATATTAACATACACGCACAGACAAGGAAGGAGATTTTGAGGGTCTGTGGTACTGATTAATGCATCTTAGAGAATAAGCAAAACATATCACCCTATTTTAGAATGCAGCAAAACCAAGGACAATCTGCAAAATCAGGGACAGTTAAGAGGCATGAGGAGAAGACTGCAATGCCTTGCATTGTACGCTTCTCTTTCATTCATTCAATTGATCATAATGAAGCATCTAGGATGTACTCTGTCAACAAAGTGGCCGTAACTGCTGGGCACATATGTGTGCATGCATATTTACATGTATAGAGTATAAGTATAACAGTTCATGCTTGCATGCATGTCTGTATGTGTACATTACTTACATAATTTACATTTAGGAAGTCAAATACTTCCTCCAACAACAATGACATATGCTACAGCTAGTGTGAAACATTAGGTGGAAGAGCTACTTTACATCAAAAATATAATGGAATATATAGTATTAAAAAACAAATAGAGAATGGGGTATCTGTTAAACTGCTTGCATATACATTTTCAAAAATCAGAAATGGAAACATTAATTACATTAACTTTATATTGTTGTACTATAGATTATATATAATCACACACAAAATTACCTAAAGTTACTTCGACTGCGGACATCTGCATTTGACAACTAAAACAGAATCAACAATACAATGAAAATGTGAATGTCAGTGCAATGCTGCCCATGTGCTGAGAAACAACCTCAGCGCATGCAAAAACCCAAAACAAAAAATAAAAAAACAAGTTTTTTTGCAGGGGGCCTCCATGTGAAGGGGCTGTGCCTCACACACCACCCTGTTAATTACATATAATAACTCCAAGATTGCTCAAAATCCAGGAAAAGGGAACATTCCCAACCCCTCAAGAATTGTGTGATCTCACAGAAGTTTCAACTAACTGTTTAGTCGACCAAAAGTTGACAACTTAGCAGATGCGGACAAGCCACAATGTTGACTGAAGCATTGGCTCCCATCTATATATAATTCTGGCAAAGCAGACATATAACAATGATAATTACGCATTCATCATAGTCTACTTTTATTTATTTTTCATATGAGGAAAGTATATTTTTTTCAAGCATAAATGAAGTTTGGGAACAGAAAGTTGTCACGGAACAGCTTCAGTGTGGGGTGGGTGGAGGAACAAGTTGGGAGGTAGGCAAGAGGAGTTAAGTGTGTGGGTAGGGAGTAGATAAGAAAGGGTTAATTAAGTGGGACGCTGAGGGAGGAAGTGAGGTAGGATTAATGGATGGGTCTTAAGGGTTTTACAAATGGAATTTAGTGTTGGGAAGCACATTTGGTGTGGTCTTGCTACCCTCCCAGGCCGTCCCATTTTGGTGATGGGTTGGTGGGCGGAGAAGAGGGACAGGCTTGTCCCTCTTTTGTTCCCCCTCAGGAGGATAATTGGAATTTGAGGTGGTGAAATTCTGATGGTGGAAGACTTGGGAGAGAAAGGAATGGATTGGTGATATGCTAAGGTGAGGCGGGGACGCTGCCTTTGTGATTACAATAAGTGAGCAAGTGGGGGACGCTGCTTATGCAAGGGTGGGTGGGTATGCTGCCCTTATGTTTAGTTATGTTATTCTGCTGCAATGAGTTGAATTTGTTTGTTTCAATAAAGTTTTCACGTTTACTATTTCATTATTCATTACAATAAATGTCATCAAAAGTCTGTGAGTGTCTGTGTAGTTTTTAATAGTACCATGACAATTATTTTCTCTCATTTTCGTTCATCACTGGTTTATAAATGAGAACTTTTCCCCTGCCAGGAAAGGTTCTGAAGACGATGTAAATTTAAACAATATGTATGTGTGTGTGTGTATAAATATATATATATATATATATATATATATATATATATATATATATATATATATACACACACACACACACACTACAAACTTGGCATATGGATTTAAACAGATTAACCTAGAAAATTTAAAGTATAAAAACATGTAACTTAATGAAGATCTATTACTTTTTAAACTGTGCAGGAAGCAGATAAAAAAAAATTTGCATAAGAGTCGTGGAATTGGAACAGAAATGCTACACTTGGTGACTTTGTCTTTTGAATAATAAATGTTTTGATGTCTTTTGCCCTTTTTTTATTTAATATAATGCTCATAGAACAGAGATCAGAGATGTCCTTTGAAATATTTGGTCAATATTTATCAGTGATGTACAAATATCTAGTGATTTATCTAAACGACCAAGGAATGTACTTTAAACTACACTTTGGGAGAGAGATTAGGAGACCGTTCCACATTCATCTTGGACATGTTTTCACCCAACACAGTTCAACTTCAACTTTATTCAGATGTTTCAAAACACTAATTACAAAGATACTAAGATGATGAAAAATATAAAACTAAATAAAACATCAAATGCAGTGTATTTAAATTATACTGAAGTCCTTCATCATTATCAAAAGCTATTTCAGATAAGTAGAACTTAAGTGACCTGTGAAAGCAGCCAAAGAAGGGCACTCACAAAGCCACCAAGGTAGTAAATTCCACAGGTGCAGAGCCTGAAAAGTAAAGAATGAGGCCACGATGTTTCCGACTCACCTGTAGAACCACCTGAAGTCCCACGAAGCTGAACACAATGCACAAGTGGGGAAATTTAGCACAACCAGTTGGGTATAAGGGACCCAAGTCATGGTTGGACACTAAGATATTGTAGACTATTCTGCATTGAAATGGAAGCTAATGTACGATGTGCGGAAAAGGCATAATAAGTTAACAAGATGTACCAACCAAAAGTCTTGCAGCAGAGTTTTGAACAATTTGAAGACAATCAAGATGTAAATGAGAGAAAACACTACTATCCAAAGGTCCGACTCGATAGAAAAACTAATATTATAAAACAAACGAAGGTGGACCACCACAAAAAAGAAAATAAACTTTTAATAACAAAAATAAGCGCTTTCACGTACCACCAATGTACGCTTCATCAGATCTTAAAACACAACTGATAAAATCTCATATTTATACAGCAGTGAAGTGATTAATCATATTCAATCAATCAATTAACTAATTAATTAAACAATCCATTAAAATGTTCATAGTATTTGTACTCCAAGCATTATTTTTAAAAAGCCCATCAATTTTATAAATGTAGCAATAGCGTAGCAGCATGTAATAAAGAATATCAAAGGAAACTTATCTATAAATGTATAATCAAGATCAGTGTTAGAGAGGCTCAGGTGTGTGGGCACTGCAACAGCCAACCTGAAAAGAGAACAAGCCATTAGCAACAACCGAGAGATCAGTGTGTGAAGCAGAAGGTATGCAATCCAGCAGATGCAATGCAAATGAAAGAAGGATTTTACAGCAGACACCTGGTCTCTAAAAGGACGGCCCACGATTCAGGAGTACACCTAAACTACACACTTTGTCAATCCGCACAAGGTTATAATCATCATAAATGATGTACTTAGGGAGCAAAGCCTAGGCATGGTAAAGAGTAACAGCCCTAAGACCCCTGTGAATTTCCATACTCAACGGGATAAGGAAAAAAATGTTAAGATCAGAGGAAGAGGCTTGATGATTTACAGGCATGAAGGCAAAAAGCACCTGGGGTACAACACAAAAGCAGAGACTGTGTATGCTTCAGTAGAACATTAAAGCAATGCCACTGACCTGTGACATTAAAGTACTGTCACGGACCTGTGACATTAAAGCACTGTCACTGACCTGTGACATTAAAGCACTGTCACTGACCTGTGTTGCATCACTGCAAATGCCCTGCAGCAGAAAGTACAATTGTGTACACTTACCTTAAATGTAGATGTTCCAGTGTATTCAGTGTTGCAGTCATCACATTTGGGGTAATCTGCTAGCAGGTTGCCCTCAGTCGGCTTGATTAACAAAGTCTTGGGTCCTGCGTCGGTTGCTGTCCCTTCTTCCATGACGTCAGGTCGTCAGGGGTATAAAACATGCAGCCGACGCCATTTTCATCAGTTTTTCTTGCCCCAGATGTCAGGTGCCCTATATATATATATATATATATATATATATATATATATATATATATATATATATATATATATGTGTGTGTGTGTGTGTGTGTGTGTATAATTTAGAACACAAACAATGCACCTCCAATCAAAAGCAAATACACCAAAAAGGCTTTTAAGCATATTAAAGGAAAGAACAGGAGACTGGAGGGTGGGTAACCAGGACTGCAACAGTGAATACTCTTGAACATCTACATTTATGGTAAGTGTACACATCTGTACTATGTTCTTCGTGTTTCACTGTTGCAGTCATTACATTTGGGTAGATTCCCAAAGCTATGGTTGGGAGGATGGATTTATACAGCATTAGGAGCAGCTATAAGGCCTTGCAGGAAAGCAGTGGCAAAGCCTGCCCTGGATTTAGAGAAGAGGTAAATGGAAATGTTTGGTGAACGTACGAACTGAGCTCCAGGTAGCAGCTTCTAGAATGTCTCTGGTAGGAACCCCTCTGAAAAAGGCTGCAGAAGTAGATGCAGCCCTGGTGGAATGAGATCTGATCCCCTTGGGGATAGGTTTACCATGGTGCACATAGCAGAAACAAATACAATGGCTTATCCATTTAGAAATAGTCTGCTTTGAAATAGGTTTTCTCTCTGCCCCTGTAGCAAAAGCCACCAATAGTTGCTCAGATTTTCTTAGAGATTTTGTCCTGTTTAAGTAGAATCTAAGTTGTCTGTGCACATCCAATGAATGCAGAATCCGCTCACCCTCGTTCTGTGGATTGGGAAAGAAAGTTGGCAGATGAATGGTCTGATTAAGAGCCACACTGGATACTACCTTAGGCATGAAAGATGGACTGGTCCTGACAGCCACCCTGTCCTGATGGAAAATAATGAAAGGCTCCACTGCCATAACAGCCTGTAATTCTGAAATCCGTCTAGCTGAAGTAACTGCTAAAAGAAAAGCTGTTTTCCATGAGAGATATTTTAAATCTGCAGTAGCAGCTGGTTCAGAAGGCGGTAGAGTGAGTTTTTCCAAAACAAAATTGAGGTCCCATGCAGGAGTTGGTGCTCTCCTGGGGGGGGGGGGGTCTTACATTTTTGGCCCCTCTTAGGTACTGCTTTAGCAGAGGACGAGAAAAGAGGGGAGGCTCTGTGTTGTAATGCACTGAAATGACAAAGGCATGGATTTTTATAGAAGAAAAAGATAGGCCCTTATGAAACATCTCAGTTAAATAGTGCAGAATCTGAGGAATATTGGGCATTGCTGTGCTTATTCCTTGTGCTTGGTTCCAGGCACAGAATATTTTCTATTTGTCCGCAAAAGATTTTCTAGTACTAGGCCTTCTAGCCTCCAGAATGACATCCATCACAGGTTTGCTGAGAGATGTAACTGGTGAAATTAGTTGATTAGCCATGCTGCAAGATTCAGAGTTTGGAGCAGAGTGCGCAGAATTTGATAGTTCTGCTGAGACAGTAGGTAAGGTGTCAGAGGCAGGTACCACAGAGGAAGGTGCGATATATTGCGTAGGAGCAGGTACCAGTGTTGGCGAGGCCAGTCTGGAGCAATCAGTATCATTTTTGTTTTTTCCTGTCTGACTTTTAGTAAGACCTTGGGGAGCAGAGGCAGAGGAGGAAAGGCATAGACTGATAGTTTTTTTCCAGCTGAAGGACACAGCATCCACTTTCCAAGCTTTTTTGTGATGAATTCTTGTGCAGAATTTGTCCAACTGATAATTCTGGGTGAATTCTTGTGCAGAATTTGTCCAACTGATAATTCTGGGTGAGGCAAAAAGATCTATGTCTGGGGGGTTCCCCCATTTGTGTGTCAACATATTGAAGATTTGTGGATCCAGTTTCCATTCGTGTGGGTCCATAAGATTTCTGCTTAGTGCGTCTGCCAGAGTATTTTGCTTTCCTGGCAGGAATTGAACTTGTAGATGTAACTTGGTAAGTCAAGGCCGTGTTCCACAATGCCATGGCTAGTCTGCAAAGGGGGTAGGAGTGGGTACCCCACTGCTTGTTTATGTACCACATGACTGTGGTGTTGTCTGTCTTTATTAGTAGTTGTCCCAGATGAAGATAGTCCTTGAAGGCTGTCAGAACATTTTGTACAGCTAGCATTTCTTTCTGGTTGATATGTAGGTGCATTTCATTTGGGCTCCATTGGCCCTGAATGCATCTTCCTGCCAGATGTGACGCTCAAGCATAATCTGATGCGTCTGTAGTCAGGGTTTGGGTGGCAGGGGGTGGAGTGAATGACAGTCCCTTGTTTTGGTGGCAGGCCTCTGCCCACCATAGGAACTATAGCTGTAGGCAAGGAATGACAGGAATTATTGTTTCCAGGCCGTGACAATGTTGACTCCCATACGTTTTTTAGGTACCACTGAAGTTTCCTCATATGCAGTCTTGCATATGGAATTATTAGAATGCAGAAGGCCATGAACCCCAAGGCCTGCAGAATTTGTCTTGCAGATAGCGGGTTTTTGTGGCCATCTGTTTGAAGTAAGTCATCAATTGAATTTGTTTTTCTGGCGTAAGGTAGGTCATCTGGGCAGTTGTATTCAAGCTTACACCCAGGAATGTAATTATTTGAGAGGGTACCAGTTGTGATTTCTTTTTGTTTATGGTGTACCCTAGACAAGTTAGAAGTCTTTTTACAAATGCCAGATGTTTTAGAAGAGTGTCCTAGTTTTCTGCCTGAATTAGACAATCATCCAGGTAAGGATAAATTTGAATATTTCTTTGTCTGCAAAATGGAATTACTGGTGCCAGACACTTTGTGAAGACCCTGGGCACAGTAGATAAGCCAAAGGGCAGTGCAGAAAACTGGTAATGCAAAAAGCCTGCTTTGAAGTGGAGGTATCTTCTGCAAGATTGATTGGGATATGCAGGTAGGCCTCTTATGTCTAGAGTTACCAACCAGGCATCCTTGCCTAGCATAGGCAGTAACTGTTGTAGAGTCAGCATCTTGAATTTCGGAATGTCCAGAAAAGTATTTAGAATGGATAAGTCCAGAATTGGACGCCATGATTTGTCTTTTCTGGGTATCAGGAAGTCTTGAATAAAAACCTTGTCCCTTTTCCTTTCTGGTACTGGTTGAATAGCCCCCATATTCATGAGGGACATAACTTGTTTCTGGGCCTCTGCCCACTGATTTGGAGGCAGATCTGGCCATCCGTTTGGGATTGGCAATGCGTGGAAATGAAATCTGTATGCCTGGGATACTATATTTAAAAACAACTTGTCCTGGGTAATTAGTTGCCAGTTTTCCCCCCAAAGGGGCGGCCAAAAGTTAAGTGCTTGGTGATTGCAGTGGAAAGTCATTGAGACTGGTTACCATTGGAAGGTGCCTTGTTACTTCCAGATATGGAGGTGGAGGCACCCCATTGTTTTGTTCTATAATGGGGATGGGTACCCCTGATCAAGGTAATTAAATCCTCAGCCATTTTGATCATTTGTTTTTTAGGCATAGGGGCCTGTGCACTTGGCCCAAGCTTCGTTTTTTAGACACAGAAGTTGATTTTGGCCTTAGTTTTGAAGATGGCGTTGGTTTAATATACAAATCTTTAGGCCTGAAAACACCCTCAGAAGCTGGTGCCTGCTCAGCGGCTCCGGACCCATCTAAGGTAGAGACATCCGCGGGTTCAATACTTAAAGTGTCTCGCGGCATACCGGACTCCAAATGGGTCTCAGTAGAGGCCTGCGAATCAAAAGTAGCGGGCAACAGGGGCTGCGAAAGTGCCTCACTGAGTACTAGCGACTGGCTTAAGAGAAGCTTTGTCATCGTTTTTGGACCTCGATGGTCTGTCTCTTTTTCTTTGCGTTTTTTAGGTATTCCAGTTGTCGGATTGCTAACCTACGACATTTCTGGATAGTTAAATCTTGAGCCAAAATATTTTGATGCAAAAATATACAGACGCTTAATAGTGCGTTGATTAAATTTAGCACAAAACCAACAGCAAGACACGTTGCGGTCAGGGCCTAGGCAAGGAATACAGTACAAATAAAAATCCTTATGAGTTATTTGATTCCCACAAGTAATACAATTATTAACTTTTACTGACATCGGTAAGGAGCAACAAAAAGTTTCCCCAACGGGGTACTTAGCTTTAAGTTGAAGACTTCGGTTCTGAAACTCAAAAACGAAAATTTCAGGAGTCGGCTGACCAGCACTTGCGAACTGCTTATGCTTGGGGCACCGCGCAGCAAGAAAGACTGATGAAACTGGCGTCGGCTGCATGTTTTATACCCCTGATTATCGAAGAAGGGACAGCAACCGATGCAATTCCCAAGACTTTGTTAATCAAGCCGACTGAGGGCAACCTGCCAGCAGATTACCCAAATGTAATGACTGCAACAGTGAAACACGAAGAACATCAGACATATGAAACTGTAACTACGACAGCAGCAATATTTTTATACAAACAAACTTAACACATTTTCATCATCTACATATTATGTGGCCAGTAGCACAGATTGATAAAAAGCTACTATCAAACTTCTGCTTAGCTTTCTACATTCACAGCATGCTATAAACAGTCCAGCATCTTTGTGAAGTTCTTAAAAATGAATCTGTAACAGTATAATGTCTAACAAACACGTTGAATAAAGAATGGACATCAGGTAGCCTGGCAGGTATCAGTAAACACAACGGAATAACACTGACTTCCATCTAGTTTCAGGAATAGACATGACTGGACTGGGAACTAATGGGCCAAGCACGCATTGTTGGCCTTTCTTTCCGGAAGGAAGGAAGGAACGGGATCAGTTTTTCACAGGTGTGCTCCCTTGCAAAGTCTTGAATCAAGAAACAAAGATGAAACCTGCATTTCTTTTCATGAAGTAAACAGTACAACACGCTGCATCCTGAAATAAAGAGATTACTTTTTCCTGCACCAATGGCTGCAGCAGACAGTAATAAATCCTCTATGTCACCTAATTCAGTACTCTACTTGTAACTGTAAGGATGACATCTGTTTGACACCAGCATTAGATAAAAGGTTCAATAGGAACTAATTGTCAGAAAGTGCATGGTATGGAGTGCTGCTGTGCAGAGCTGTAGCTTATTTGAGGAAGGGGTGGGGTTGGCTCATTAAACTGAAGCACACAGTCCAGAATTAAATTCCAAATTAGGACCCCAAAAAGGGCTAGAAAAATATATCAACACTCTTTATAATGAAAAAAAAAAATAGTTCTAGTAGTCACAGAGAAAATAAAGAAAGGTGAGTTATACTTGGGCAGAAATGGCACACTCTCCATGTGGTTGCAATCCTGGAGTAAAAGGGAATAGTTGCCCCCAGTTCTCCAAAGTTGTACGATTAGTGATTTTGGAGTTAGAATAACCTAATTATGGTGCTCCACCCATATACAAAAACAGTGCCCATTTCATTTTATTCTATCACAAAGGAAAATATGAAGAGAATACCTGCAGTTTCAGGTTTGCTTGCTATTGTGAAATGTCCACTACACCACATAATGTGTTTTAACAAAGAAATGAAATGTGTTACTTTAAATATCGTACATTTTCAAGATTGTGTACAAGTGAATGCTGCTTGGCAAACTTATAACATTTAATTTGAAAACAACTTCTTGGTATACAGATACTGAGCTCAGCTCTTCTTGGAGTTCGGAGACATAATGAAGTCAAGCATACTGTGCTGGTGATGACTACAGGACGGGGGGATCAAAAGGAAATGCAAGGACTAGGCAGCAGTCGTGATCTGGGGTTTTGTGTACTGCGGTCATCATTTCGCTTTTTTACAGTTCATACTTGTGTTCTTCAATGTTCCATTCAAAACCTAGAGGGAAGACCTTATTTTAAAAAAGGCATACTAAAACACAAGAACGTGTACTAGGCATGCAATATCATGTAAAGTTAAGGCTTCAACGCCACAGATGGAAAGAGCTTCATTTGTTTTTCCAGAAAAATCCAAGAAGCTCTTAATATGGAGATTGCTGTGCATTAGGAATGTCATAAAAGTAAAAAACAAATGACATAACTGCTAATAGTTTCTTCAGTGCATTTATCAGCTTTAAAAAGTATCAGCAGTGTGTTCCTTGGTGACAATAAATCTTTCATCAATGAAAGATGCTGGTTCAGGCCTTTTAAAAAAATAAATGACTTTTCTACAAAAAAAGTTACTGTATTTTTTTCACTCAATATATTAAACAAAACCTTCCCCCAGCTCCCTTAAATCGCTAATGAGGTTTATAATGTGAAGCAATATAAATCTACAATGGCAGATATTTTGACTTTTGTGTCATAGCTTTAAAACCATCAAGGCCTTTACTGGTCTGGAGCCAATGAATTAGGGAGTTTTAACTGGCAATTAAACAGAAGTAGGGATATTGGGACATCCCTGTTCTGTTCCTTAAGTGGCATCTGGAAAAACAAACAACAGTTTAACCTCGAGCCTGTACACACTCTTCTAACATTACTTTCTAGACTGCATAATCAGTAATCTAGGCTATGTCATGAAATAATGTTAACAACCAACAGAAATGTCAGTTTTTCCCCTTCTTTTCCCTTGCCTATCAAGAGGAGTAGAAGAGCCATTTAGTTTATAGTGAGGCTACGCAGAGAGTAGAGAGGCACAGGAAGAGAGGCCGAGAGCCAGCATTTAGGTTATCATAGAGAGAGGTATGGAACTCCAGGTTTTAGAGAGAGACAGAGACTGAGAGACAGAGTATGGGAGTCTAAAGCAGTATTTTTCTGATTTAGTCAGTTAGCAACATCTTGTCAGAAGAACACAGTGATCTTTTGTGACTGTACAGTTGGAGAACATTGCGTAGACTCAGGCATTTGGCTGCGATATATATGAGATTATGTGTCATGACAAGCTATGAGCAGGTAAAATAGTGCCTTAATTCCAGCCACTGAAGTCGCTTTAGGGTGAGGCAATGATGTGTCTTATAATGATGGTTGACAGCAAATTTTGCAATTTTATTACAGCACTGGTCAAGTAAAAAGAGAGTTGATTGGAGTGTAAACTGACAAGTATGGGGGCTGCATATAGGAGAGTAGGGATGAGAAGAGATGGGGCACTAGCCTGGCCTGTTATATGTGGTTTGGCTCTCATAGAGGTCATCCAATTTTTGCTGGGTTTTCTTTGCCATCTGTTTTACATGGTGTTCAAATTTTAGGTTTTCAATGGTAACCTCTACAAGTTTTGCATGGGTTATTTCTATCTTGGTATTGTTTTATGACAGAAATGAGAAATCATTTTTTTTTGGTCAGACAGTTGTTTAGAAATGAATAAGATCAATTTGGATTGTGGAGGGGTTAGAAGTAGCTGTGAGTCAGTCAGTTAGCCAAGTCTCAATCTGAGAGAGAGCTTCTTGGGTGTAACGTTGCAATTCAACCATATTTTAGCAGAGCAGATGATTGTGGAATCATCTGCATACTGGAAGATTGTTGCTAAATGCAGGACATTGATGAATATATTAAAAAGTAGTGGACTTAACATGGAGCCTTGAGGGCCTCTCACACTTACTGAGAGAAAAGAAGAGATGCTGTTTTGCCACTTTACAGCTTGTTTGTTTGACAAGTAACTGTTAAGCCAGGATAGTGAGAATTTATCACAGCTTACAGAAGACATCTTGCATAGCAATTTTTGGTATGACAGTGTCAAAGGCTATAGACAGATCAAGGAATATGGAAGTGACTAGGTTATTGCTGTTAATGCTTTGATTTACTGCTGTATCAAAGCTTAGTACTGCAGTAGGAGAATTGTGAGTCTTCACTAATGTACTTAAGAACATGAGACTGTACACACTTTTCAAGTATTTTAGACAGAAGAGATATGATGGCTATGGGTCTGTAATTGGACAGGTCAGTATAGTTTCTACCCTTCTGTATGGGAAACATGTTTTTTTCCACAGAGTGGAAACATAGCTTTCCTTGATAGGCTGGTTTATTAAGACAAACATAGGTAGGCTGGTTTATTAAGATGAACATAGGGCATGCCACAGCATCATCAACTACTGTGATGCATTCATCTGGTAAGTTGTCTGGTGCAAAGGTGGTGGGTTTCAAAGTTAAGTCGTGTCTGATAGTGAAGGTTGGGATGGGTTGAAGGTTGAGAGCTTGGGAATGATCTGTGGGGTCTGGAGGTGTTGTACTGGTTGTAGACTATTGTGGATTTGACAGAGACAACACAACTTACAACGTCTGTGTTAAATTGGTTTGCAATGGAGTTTCCCTGTACAGCAGTTTGTTGATAGTGGACCAGGATATCTTAGGTTTGATCTGATTTGCTGTTTGTAATTGTATGCAGTAGTTTTATTTTCAGACTAGATTTTGGTTTCATTAGTATTTCTAAGTCGAGTGTACTTCTGTTTATTGGCATCAATAATGGCATTTTTGCAGGTTATCCATGTTTTATCCCTGTGTTTCATGAGCTGTTTAGTTTCTTTTGTTAGCCAGGGAGCAAAGTTTGATGCAATTCTTTTTGTCCTTAGGCAGCTTCATTTGGTATTTTTAAAAATTCTTGCGTTAAATATTGCTACAGCTTCATCTAAGTTGATTGTGTTTAGCACTTCCCAGTTTATTAATTTAAAGTCTGTAATGAAACTTTCTTTGTTGAAGGTGGAGAGATTGCAGGCAAGGTTATAGCAATGTTGCTTTTGGTTATGAATGTGCTCTCTTATTGCAAGAATAGGCAGGTGGTCACAAAGGGTGCCAGGAATAGTATTGGCATGGCTTAATTTGCCTGATTTATTTGTAACGGTCCAATTTAAGATGTAATTCTTATTGGTGGATTTGGTGTATCTGGTAAGAGTAGAGATGAGTTGGGTAAACCCATTAAGCTTGATTGCATTTGGAGGGTTTTTATTATCTATGGTTTGCCAGTCAATATTCATGTCTCCAAATATTATGGCTTCTTGAGAGATACTGGTTGATGACCAGAAGAGAAATTCTTTGGCAATGTTTATGTTATAACCAGGGGGTATGTAGACACCTATTATGCATAAGCTCTTGTAGTTGTTGACTTTGTGAAAGGATACAAGTGTTTCAGTATCATGGCATAGGGAAGGGTTTAGTGGGTGTTGGAAGATAACTCAAGTTATTTCTGTAGATGATGGCTATCTATCCTCCTTTTCATAAGCAATTTCTAGCCTTAAAATGCTGTATCCAGGTGGTAAGAATTCATTATCCTTTATAGTTTGTGTGAGAAAAGGGCATGTTACTCTCACAGTCGGTTATGAATACTTCTGAGGTTATTCGAGTAAAAGTTTAGGACAGATAGCATTTTTATCAGTGGTTGTAGAGCAAAGTTATTTTGGAGTTTAGTGGAATTATTGTGTTGAGAATAGCCTGGATTAGGGTGGATATCATTACAAGCTTTTAGATACAGTAAAAAGAATGTGCAGGATGAGGGGTGCTTGTATTTCAGATGGGGTTTAATGCCTAGTTTGTGCAGGCAGGAGTTGCAGTGCAGGTACCTAGTCTTAAAAAGGTCAAATATTTTATGTGCAATAAAGGAACGGTGTTAAGAGAGAAGTTGTAGGGAGAGGTAACTGGGAGTGAGGGAGAAGTACGATGTCAGAGACAGCTGTTGCACTAGGGTTGCTAGTAGAATGTACTAAGTTTATGAGAAGTAGAAATATCAGTGAGTGAGTGAGGGAGCAGCACATCTGAAAGGAGTGCTGTGAGTGAGGAGTGTTACGAGTTAGTCTGTGCGTGTAGCTAACAGATTAGCAACAGAAAGGCATGTCTGGTTAATCTATGGTCTATTAGGACAAATTAAGTAGGACGGTAAAAAGAGTATAAAACAGGAGAAAGAGAGAGGTCAAGTGAAAAACCAGTATGGAAAACAGGAGAGGAGAAAATGTCGAGGTGTATGTAAGACGCAATGGGAGTGGTGCATTTGAGAAGAGTCTTACTGTGCAGTTGGTGTACTGCGTTTTGGAAGGAGAATGAAGAGATGTTGATGCAGAGTGGGGGTAAAGAAGTGCCGAGAAATCATTTAGTATCAGAGGGGGTAGGTGGGAACAGGGGATAGAGAAGGGGAGCAAGGAGAGACAGACAGCAGGGATGGATGGAGCTGGTTTCATCTTCCCCTATACAGTGGACTGCTAAAAACAATCAATGCAGCCCAGTTGGAAGGACAGAGTGTGAATGGAGCTGCTGTGGTCTAAGACAAGGGAGCAATAATAGCATACAAAGTTCTTTGTTTTCAGCTGGAAAAATGTTTACAAATAATTTATGTAAAAATATAGCCTTAAGACAGATGTTCTAACTGCAAACTTCATTGTTACATAAATTATAGAGCTATTTACTTGAGGGCACACATATAGAAAAATAAAAACATGCTTTCATTTTTTTTTTTTTTTTTACTTAGAGAGGAGGATGAGTGTACCGAGTTGATGGTGACTCAGGCATACGTACTGTCTCAGAGCTGAAAGTGCTTTAACAAGAGTCTGCTGTAAGAAGAAATACATTTAAGGAAGGCGACAAAGGAGAAAAAAAATTAAGGAAGGGAAACTGAGGGAGTTCCTTGAAGGCATGCAGTGCCACTGAAGAGAGATAGGAGGAGACAAACGATGGGAGCAGGAAATGTGGAAAAAGTGACAGAAATACAAGAGAAAGAAATAGGTGAGGAGTAAGATCTGGAAGGAGGAATTTTCAGTATCTGTTAGGAAGCAGAGAATAAAAGCTGACCAGCAGGATGTTTGTGGAGGAGGGTTTACAGACTGTAAGGCTATGATTACAAACTAGGGTACTGAAGCACTTGCCTGCGGACTAGTGACTGTGCAGTCTAAAATACATGCAGAAAAGAATGACTGCCCAACACTTACTTAAAGCACAATGGCGGAGATGGTGAAACATTTCTGTCCAAAATAAATGGTGGGTGGATTGAGCAGACAGACTGTTTTGGATGTGCCAGTTATATGTTTGCTTTAGGGATGTAAAGCACAAGGGAAAAGGTGGTAAAACGTTTCTGTCCAAAATAAATGGTTGGTGGTGGGTAGATGGAACTGACTTAAGACTGTCCTTTGGATAACTCTACTAAGTGCATAATTCAGGGATGTTTTCACTGTACCTTCCTGCTGGAGAGAGAGGAAAGAAAGGATTGATGAGAATGTGCCATTTACATACATACACATGTACCAGCTATGTGGGGGGAAAAATTTATAGACAGCAACATTCAAGAACTGATGAAGATGAGTATAACATAACCCACAAATCATGATGTACAGCATGCATATTTCTGGGTGGAAGAATTGTTAATTCCACACAGTAATAATTACAGTGAAACCGTGTCAGTCAAAACACAAGATAAAACCAAAGTGGTTCTGCCCCATAAGCCTGACTAGCTTGGTCTGCAAAGCTATGGAAAGGATCATCATGGACCTCATAAATAAAGATATTGGGGACCTACAGACACTGGATCCTACCCAGTTCGGCTTTGTTAAGGGCAGATCCTGTCTCTTAAACCTGGTCAACTTCTTTGAAACTGTCATCAAGGCCATTGACGAAGGGAAGGTGGTCTACACAGCCTACCTGGACTTCGCAAAAGCCTTCAATACAATACCCCACTCGGGCATTATAGATAAGCTCACCAGCTTAAATATAAACCCCTATGTCACTAGATGGGTTGTAAACTGGCTCAAGGACAGAACTCAGATGGTTAGAATCGCTGGAGCCATGTCAGACTCCAAACCAGTTACAAGTGGTGTCCCACAAGGCTCAGTCCTGGGACCTCTCTTGTTCGGTATATATTTCTCGGAGGTACAGGCCAACACGGAAGGACTGTGGCTGACCAAGTTCGCAGATGACTGCAAACTGGGCACCATAATCGACTTTCCAGTCGACACAAGCATCCTCCAAAAGGGCCTCATAGAAACAGACAACTGGTGCCAGAGCCATGGCCTCAAGCTAAACACCAAAAAGTGTATAGTCATCCCCTTTGGCAAAAACAAAGTGCCCACAAATTACCACATAGGTGGTAATCCAGACGTAATTAGAGACCTGGGGACCCAAGTTGATAGCAATCTCTCATTTGACAACCACGTGGCCAAAATGGTTAGAAAAATATTTTATATAGCCCACCTAATCATGAAGGGATTCACATCTAGATCAGGGGAGGTCATCGTGCCTCTTTACTCATCCCTCATCAGGCCCATAATCGAGTACAATGCCCCTTTTGGGATGTACCTTACCAAACACCTGCAGCAACTGGAAAGACCCCAAAAGTACCTCACCAAGAGGATCAAAGGGCTCAAACAGATGCCATATGCTGCCTGGTTAAAGAAACTCCAGCTCTACTCAGTGGCATACCGCCTGCTCAGAGGCGATCTGTGCCTGACGTATAAAGCCATGTCCAACCCGGAATTAAGGGACATGCTGCACCTCAAAAAATCCAAATCCCATCGAGCTACGCGCTCGAGAGACTTGAACCTCAGCTCTGAAATAAATAGGACATACTGGAGGGACAGATTCATAACCCAGAGGTTCCCTTCACTCTGGAATAAAATCCCAGTCCAGGTTAGGCAGAGTCTCTCATTGACTCTCTTCAAGAGGAATCTTGATGAGTGGATGGGAGATCGTAGGTTTACCCCAGGTATCACTTGTGTGTCACTGTTAGACAGAGGCACAGTATACTAACCTCGAAAAAGGGCATAGCAAAATTAATTAAAAATGGGTGGCGAAAGCCAAACATACTCTGGCTAGGCTTATAAATGCCCTAGGGCAGATAGCCTAGTATGAACCTATGAACCTATAAGAAGATATTCTATTCACCAGTAATATGTCCTTGAAAAGAATTTACTGCAGCAACACCCTCAATAAAGAATATCAAATAAGTTTATCTTAAAGTGAGATTGTGATAGTCACAGAAGGCATGTCAAAACCAAAGAAGCAGATGATGGTCAAACTTCATAGGCAATTTGTTCATGTCTCTGTAGACAAACCACAAAAGTTGCTTGTTAGTGCTGGAAATATAAGGAAGCTATATGTTTTAAGAATAAACTGTGAACAGTTGTGAGACAGGAATATAATGCAAAAAGAATAAACATTATGCATACTATGGGACTTCCACTGGCCAATATACAGCAAAAGTGTTACCATTTACTTTCATGAGTTGTAGCCAATGTATGGTATCACCATTACATGGAGCTATAGCTAGGTCAGTTGGTGCCTAGACCCCTTGACCTTCCATTTCTACAATTAGGATCACTATATCTTACAATGTAGAATAAATGGACAAAATGTGGGCCACTTGCTAACAAATTCAACTAGAAGCTCACAGCATGATTAACAATTAGTTAGTTATGCTTATAGAAAGCTCTCTTGATAACTAATAATATTATTTGCTATGGTTATTTGTTAAAAATGTGTGTGACAGACTCTTTCAAAGTAGAATACCATATAATGAAATTTTAGATACTTAGAATGAGGAACACTCCTCAAAATGGGTTGCAATTGAGAAGCATGGCTGGCAGCCTAGGCAATCTCCCAGTTAGTACTTCCTCCAATCACAGCTGATCTACAAAAAACGATGAGAGAAAAAAAAAACTTCCACCAGAGCAAAAAAAAGCTACTGTGTTTATGTATAACAGGGAAACTGCCCTAGACTAAGCTGTTGTGGCAAAGAATCCCATGTAAACTTTCTGGAGTGCAGCCTGTATTATCTGGTTTGCCAAGGCTTCTAAATTAACTAACGGCCTACAATTCATAATAAGTCATTTGATAGGACAAGAGATCTCTGCATTAAATGCTGCACAGACACCATTAACTGAAACAGAATGTTCACACAGAATTCAGAGGACACAAGAGCCTGAGCAGAATATTAAAAATGAGTACACTGTACAAAGTGGATGGGTCCTGGAGCCGTCACTAGACAACATGACATAGTGGTTTTTATGAGACAAGGAGATATTTGTGCAAGTGTACATCATACAAGACTCAGGAAAGTAAGTGCACAAGATAGGGTTGAATTTAATTTTATTTGTGTTTGTCTTCCAGGGTAGCATGGTGCAGCAGTTAGCATAATCGCCTCTCAGCAAGAGGTTCTCCTGTTTGATTCTCGGCTGGGGTGTCTTCTTTGGAAGTCTGCATGTCCTCCCTGCATTCGCATGAGTTTCCTGTAGTGTTCTGGTTTCCTCCCACATTCCAAAGACATGCATCTGGAGCATTTCGCCTGGACCTCCACTGAAAATGGGCTCTGTCCCAATTGGATTTTTCCTGTAAACAAATGTTAAACAAATAAATAAATAACTAAGAGCATTGATCTCCATGGAATTTTTTCAAACTCAACCTGGGAGTGCTGTCTGCTTAAGTGACTTGCTCAACAGTCATACACAGTTGAGCAACAGAGGGTGAGGGGATCAAACCTTGCACCACTGGACCACAGGAAAAAGGTAGTTAACAGCTCATTAATCCCCTAATCCAACTGTGAGATAAATTTGTCTGTACTTCACTGCCCCATGCCGGACAAAACACACAGGGCAGACAGACTTTGTAATGACAGGTCAAGTAAAAGACAATGACAGAAGCACGGGCAACCAAAAGTCAAACAGTAAGTAGTGCCAAAACAGTAGCATACGTACAATACAATTCTAACAACAAACTTATGGAAATACAAAGTGACTGCCCAAAAAATAGAAATTTTTGGACATTTTGCAGACTACTTCAACCAGCTTACCACCTTTGAGTATATATTTTTGCATCTAAATTAAGAAATGCCAACTAGCCTGCAATTATTCTTGCCTTATCTTATCTTTCACAGACTCTGGATTCAGAGTAAATTGTGCCTCTACTAATCTCTATCAAAAAAAAAAAAAAGAAATGAAATTCCCTTAAGAACTTGTTTCATCAGAATTGATCATCAACTCAAACACTGATCAATTATTTAAGACTATTTGGTTCTTATTATATTCTAAATTTTAGCTTTTCTACCTCACTATATATATAATTGTACCCTTTATATTGACAACTTTTGATCTAATATAGAGCTAGCAGCTTCCCTTAAAGAGATATCAAAATTAAAAAAAAAGACATACGCAATTGTGTTTGCACAAATACACACACACATATAATACTCGTTTTTTATGTGTTTTTTTAAGGATTATTCTAGGACTGTGGTAGACAAATACTGTCACCTGTGATGAACGCCAGTATGTGAGCACACAAGGCCTGGCACTGCGACTGGCAGTTTCTTGCTCGGTAAAATTATAGAGTGCATCATTCAAGATACTGAAGTTGGTTCCTGAAAGGCAGTTGAACAGCTAGGTCTAATTAACTAGCTACAATAATAACTAGGAACTGGCTTTATATTTAACTGAAAATACTGGATGAGGGCTACTATATTCTGTAAGCCTCTGCAGACTCTCTGACTAAACCTGGTGGGTCCTTTTGATTCTATAAGTCCAGCTAGGCCTCTCTGACCTTATGTGACTTTTTAAGAGTCTTGCAAACTCTGTTTGACCTGCCAAGACCTCTGAATGCACTTATTTTGTGATGGGCCTCTGACTACATTAAAACATTTTCTTTTTTTATCCTCCCCGCACTGACGAGGACCCATCAAATGCTCACATCTGCTCATGCATCTTACCTAGGTACACAAGTTAAACAGCTTCTGGAGAACCATTACACTGTGGGAGATACTCTTCCCCAGTCATTTTAACTATCCCAGAATGGGTAATGATATAACCTCTACCCTTTGATGACTGCACATTTGTTCTGCATACAACCACTGCAATATATCACCAAGATAGCCTCTTGTCCCCAAGACATTCTGTGACAAGAAGGCCCTCACTTACCTCAAGGAATGATAAATTGGGACTGACTACCTCCATACAATCTATCCATCTACTTCCTAGATTGTCGAGTAAATCCTGATCACTAACAATTAGGAACCTGATCACTAACAATTAGGAAAGAAGCAAACACCTACCACCAACCATCTGGCTGGCAGATGTCTTTTAGTCATTGCTAGAAGCAACTCAATCTTGTTAGATGAGCACCCAGAAAGTCTAAATTTATCCCAGTTAAGTATAAGCTGTTTTGCTTTCTGAAATTCACCATGTCATATTAAAGGTAATCAGCTTTAACCTGTTCACTTCCTTTCATTTGTCATTTACTACTTGCAGTAATCTGGCAAGTGTGATAATATCAGAGCATTTTGCACAGAAATTCTGAGTACATTATATTCAATAAATATTTTTTTTCCATATTCCACCAAACTTCTCCCATATCATCCCCATTTATTTTCCCCCTTTTTTGACATACAGTGCTGCTTTATAGACTGCAAAATACCCTCTCCCTACCACTTTAAAAACATTGTGGAGAATATAGATCAAACTTGCACACATTCTACACTGCTTCCCTTTTACCCTTTATCATCCGTGTTGCAAAACTCTGCTTTTAATTTATCATGCCACATAAGATTTCTCCCCTTGGCTATTACAGAATTCTAAAGGCACTTACTTTATTTTATAAGGTCTTTTAATTCCCACTTTTAAAAAAACAAAAAATTTCCCTGCATAACCTAAAGGCCTTCTATGTAATTTACCCATCCTTTCCGTTTCACTCAGACACTGAAAGGCTGTGTACAACCTACCTCTCTGTACAGGACATAACTCATTCGTATTTGTCATTCTATTTGAAGTGCGCACACATAAATATTTGCATCAGTGTAGTGTTCTATATATCAGAAAAAGGGGGGAAATTTCACTTCCATAATCATCTCCTCAGTAGTGTAATTAATTTGTTCTGCGGAATAGCTGTCCCAAAAATAGAAATATCTAAAAAAAAAACTCAAAAATGGTTTCAAAGTAAACTATGTTATTTTATACATTAGTTAACCATGTCAGTCTACTAGACACAAGTTTCCTTTTTCAGGGGGTGAGCTAGTACTGTCTGGTTAAGTGACTTGACTTAAGTTACACAATAGGCAAAACAAAAAGTTGGGAGGAATCAAACCATATTCCCTGGGTAGAGGAAGAATCCTGATAACAGCTCAAATCTATCATCTACACTATCAGACTGCAATCTGCAATAGTATGCAACAGGCAATGGCTAGCAAATCAAATATTAAAGTTCTGCTTTCTGAAACAGATTCTGATTAGTTTTAACAAGACAAATACAAGGTTAAAGTATAACAACGTAATTTACTTTCTCCAGATTGTCCTTTAATGGCATCTCACTTTTGCGACTCAATGTTGACTCTCACACACTGCTTCAGAGGAACCACTCCAAATTCAGTTTGCTGTAGGTGAATTGTTTTGCCTCCAAATTGTTGTAGGGGTGTGTGTGTGTGTGTGTGTGTGTGTGTGTGTGTGTGTGTGTATGCGCGGGGACACGCATTATGTGATTTATACCGGCCTGTACCCACTGAATGCCACAACAGCCTCAGACTCCATTTACAACCCTTAACTGGATAAATAGTAAGAACAGCAATGAGAAAATGAATGAATGTAAATGTTTATGGTCAAAACTAGACTGCTAGAGTCAGGTTTCACCATGTCAGTCAGCATTTCCTGCAAATCCAAAATGCGTCTCTCTCTGTGATAACAAAAGGATACAATATAAAGGACATGGGAGGCCAATGTTCTTAAAAATGGAGGATTCAAGCCACAGGACAGAACTAGGACACAGGAAAAAGTTTTTGCACAATTTTAATTAAACCTTGCAGCAGTTACTGCTATTAGCAAGAAGAGAAGCTGCATCCAGCATGTAATCACTCCTGCAAAATCTCTGCTAGAAAAGGTCATTTTTGCAAATATGTGTAAAAACAAAAACAATTGTGCTTAAAAATAATTTGAGTGTTTTTAAAAAGAAACATAAACATCAGCCGCTTATTGATACAACTGAACTAGAAACAACTGCTAAAATGAAATTAAGACCACAGCAACATGAACGTATGGCAAATCATTTACAAAAGATGCTAAAAATTAGTTAATAGAATACAGATGTTATCCTAGTCACGGGTGGAGACTGCAGTACTGTGTCAGAAAATACTTTTAAACAACTGAAATTAGAAAACACTGAAGCAAGAACTGTGTGCACAGCTGCAACTTATTACAGGTGCTACATATCATTCATAGATCAGAAATTGCAGAGGTAAATTTAAAAGCAGGAAAGTGCAAGATTCTTTTTAAAACTGTTGTACTGTGAATTATCATAAATTGTTGGGTCATTTGGTTTATGAAAAGCTGGGTATCACAAAATGAACCAAGTATAAAAACCAAACAGCGTGTGTAAACTTTCACAGACCTGCAAGAGACATTTTTGATCTATACAGAACCATTGCAATAATATCATGCAGAATGTCGATTTGCTTCACGGCTTAAAAGCCCTGCCAGAACATCACCTGTAAATAAATCCTGATGCTATGCCAGTAATATAGGAGTAAAGTTCAGCATAGCCTGAAGACAGAAAAATCTAGGTACAATTAAGAAAAAGGAGTCAAGAGAATGAGTGAATGGCATGGATACTATGATAAAGATAGAGCTAAATTTTATACTGACCTGCATGATCTTGTACAAGGGTGCTCAAAAGGAAGCAATATCCTTTGATCACAGTAGAAAAACTGGTCTCAAGAATACCAAATGTTAAGAAATGTTTTCATTACATGACGCAAACCAAGGTTTTTGGCAAGTAAAGCTAGATATAGTAAGCCCCAAATTATATACGTTTAATACAAAATTAGAAAAGCACGTGTTCCCTAGAGTCTCACAGCACCACAGGTATTTCGAACAGCTGTTGCCTAGGTAACTGAAGTTTTGAAAGTTGTTAAAAAACATAAATGATGATCTCTTAGTGTGAGATCAGACAATAAAAGATCAAGGGACTCAGCATAATTTCAATCTAAATCTGAGTACATGTAAAAGAAGACTGCAAATATGACATTTATGAGTCATATTTTAATGTCAAGGGTTTGAAACTTGATTCAGAAAAAAAACTGTAACAATGCTAAGGCCAGAAGACAAACGGGAATTGCAGAAGTTTACATGGTGATGCCGTACCGTGCAAAGTCTATACCCAGTGTGTCTGGATAACAATGCCTCTAAGAAAGCTGTTAATACATGGCATAGTTTGGAAATAAAGCCATGAACAAGAAAAGTTTAAGATACTCAAACTAGTTACAGATTCTTAAACATTAAAATATTATAATGTGAATATGAAAGCTACAATATGCACAGATGTCAGTCACAGCACGCTGTTTGCTTATAGGCCTAGAGTATTTACAGATAGACAAAACAAAGGCAACTGCTAGTAAGAGAAAATGGCTGCAACAAATTAATTGAATATATTTTAGATAAAGTTCAGGAGGAAGCCGAGTACACACACAGCATATTCAGAACATCCTTATACAAAGCACTTCCAAGAGTGTAAAAATGTTACTTGGCCAACACATGAATGAACTAAAAGTAAAATACAAACCAGTCAATGTATTCCACATAACAGATATGTTCAGCAGAGCATATTTATCAGAGAAACGTGAAATGTTAAGAGTGCTAGACAGGAAAATACATTTGTGTTAGGAACTTCACACACCTGTAGATATATATTCACTGCTGATATATGTAGTCTTCACACTACACTTGGCACACTTTCTCCTCTAGCCCAGGCTGATCCCTTCCCAACCTTGTCATCTGATTTTCTTTTGCCTTGTCAGCCTTCAGTGGGTTGCAGTAGAAGCAGAGCATTAACTGACCAGGAGAAAAAGGGAAGGCGATACTTAGGTTGTAATGCTTACAGAAAGCATGGACTGAGGACCAAGTAGCTGCTTCTAAAACATACTGAGTGCTGACTGCTTAAGAAAGACCGCATCTTCACTGGTACGAACTTACACTGAAATGAGTAACAAAACATATTAGACTAACCACATAGAGATGGTGTACTTGGAGACTGAAGTTCTCTCATTACCCCTGGCAAAGGGTACAAATAACCAGTCTGTTTTCAAATTGTCTTTTGTCACGTCCATGTAGAATCTCAATTGCCTACTCAGTTCAATGCATGACAGAATCCTCTTCCCATCTGTTTTGGGTGTAGGATAGAACACTAAGATGAAAGGCATGATTCAAGAACAAATCTTTTTACTACCATGGGCATGAAGAAAGGGGTGGCAGTGTGTAAAATGATCCTATCTTTGTGGAGGACCAGAGAAAAGGTTCTTTGAACATGATGGTCTGTAAATATGATATCCTTCTGGCACAAATAATCACTAGGAAGACAGTTTTCCATGCCAGACATTTTAAGGATGCAGAAGCTGCTGGCTTGGAGGTGTAACATCAGATTCTCAAGGACACACTTCAGGTCTCATGGTAGAGTATGTTTCTTCTTGAGAGAATGCAGGTGCAAAATCTCCTTCCAGAATTGTTTGACTGGCACTAGAGACTACAGGGAGATTCCAAGGCAAGCAGACTGAAATGGCTAATGCAGAGTAATATGATTTGTAAAAGATCTGACAGACATTTGAGGACTGTGGAAACTGTGGTCTGCGGTGGGTCCTGACTCCCTCTTAAGGCACCACAGGGAGGCTCTTTTCCAGTTAGCTAGGTAAGAATTCCTTCTATACAGATTCTTAGCCTCATTCAAAAGAGTGAGCATGTCCTCAGAGAACATGCATTTAAAAGGAATGAGAAGTATTTTTCCTGGGAGCTAGACCAAGCAACCCATAAGCCCTAGAGTCCTTGGGTTGGGGTAAATGAAGAACTTTGTTTTAGGTCAAGAGATTCACTAGTTAAGGCAACAACACATGTTCCGTCCTTACCATACCATACTGAGCAAGAGGAAGAAAGTACAGGTGTGTACACTTACCATAAATGTAGATGTTCGAGTGCATTCACTGTTGCAGTCATCACCTGTGGGTTATCCCTGCTGTGGTAGCCCCTGGCTGGCCCGAATAACAGCGTCAATTTTTTTTGCATTGGCTGCAGTCGCCTGTAGTCTGCCGTCAGGTTGTCAGTGTTATAAAGCAAGGGTGCCAACATCATTACATCAGTTTTTCATGCCCTAACCTGTCAGAAGCATAAGGAAAAGTGGTCCTGGTGGCCAAAAACTACCATGGGAAGCTTATGTCCCCTAGGGAAAGATGCTATATGGGGGATGGAGGGAGGGAAATCAGGACTGCAACAGTGAATACACTCGAACATCTACATTTACGGTAAGTGCACATAACTGTATTATGTTCATGTTTCACTGTTGCAGTCATCACCTGTGGGAAGATTCCCAAAGGTGAGGAGAGGGGTGGAAGGAAAGGTTAGAGTCCTAGGCATGGGTCAGCAGGCCCTGCAGAACTGCAGTGGCAAACTCTGCCCTAGACTTAGAAAAAAGAGGTAGGTGGTAATGCTTTGTAAAGGTATGGACAGAGGTCCAGGAGGCAGATTCCAAGATGTCCATGGTGGGTACTCCTCTGAGAAAGGCTGTGGAAGTGGAGGCTGCCCTAGTGGAATGGGTACAGATAGACTTAGGGGAGGTTCCCATGTAGACTGTAGCAAAAATGGAAACGTGTGATATCCATTTGGAAATGGGCTTCCCCTCTGCCCCAAAGGGCAAAGCTGACAAGTAGCTGGTCTGTTTTTCCTGAAAGGTTTAGTATGGTTCAGATAGTACTGGAGTTGTCTGTGCATGTCTATCGAGTGTAGAATCCTTTCCCACTTGTTTTGAGGGTTGGGAATGAAGGTGGGTAGGTGTATGGCTTGGTTGAGGGTCACATCAGATACCACCTTGGGCATAAAGGAGGGGTTAGTCCTCAGGGAGACCCTGTCTGCATGGAAAATGATGAAGTGCTCAAACGCCATGAGAGCCTGAAGCTCTCTTATACCCTTCCGGCTAAAGTGACAGCTAACAGGAAGGCAGTCTTCCAGGAGAAGTATTTCAATTCTGTAGAAGCAGCAGGTTCGAAAGGAGGTAAGGTTAGTTTTTCTAGAACATAATTCAGGTCCCAGAGGCCTTCTGGGAGGTCTAATATTAGAAGGCCCTCTGAGGAATTGCTTAATCAAAGGAAGAGAGTAGAGGGGTGGGTCTGAATCGTAATGGGCAGAAATGGCTGAGGCATGGATTTTACTAGAGGAGAAAGAGGGACCACTATTGAGCAACTCGGCTAGGTAATCCAAGATAAGAGGGATGGAAGGATGGGAGGTACTGGCCCCTTTAGCCTGGCTCCAGGAGAAGAATCTTTTCCATTTTCCTGTGTATGATTTTCTGGTGCTGGGCCTTCTGGCCTCTGTAATGATGTCTAGGACCCATTTGTTTAACAGGGACTCCTTATTGGCTTTTAAGGTATAAGCCATGCTGAAAGATTGAGAGTCTGTAAGTCTGGGTGCAGTATCTTCCCCCTCCCCTGGGTCAAGAGGTCTGAGATCAGGGGAAGCTGCTTGGGGGGCTGTAAGGTCAAGCTGCGCAGTAACGGGTACCAATGCTGTCTGCATTAGTCTGGAGCAATGAGGATGTCCTTTGTTCTCTTCTCCCTTATTTTGATCAGTACCTTGGGAATAAGGGGCAGCGGAGGGAATGCGTACACAAAGAGGGAGTTCCAGGGGAAGGTCAAGGCATCCACCTTCCACATTAGGTGATGATACTCCCTGGTACAGAACTTTTGCAGTTGGTGGTTGAGGGGAGAGGCAAAGAGATCCACTTCTGGAGTCCCCCACTCCTGAGTGATATGCAGAAAGATTTCCCTGTGAAGCTGCCATTCATGGGGTACAGTAAGTTTCTGCTTAGGTGGTCTGCCAGGGTGGTGTTGACCCCTGGTAGGTATTGGGCAATTGGGTGTACACCATGGAGGTGGCTGTAAGCCAGAGGCTTATGGCTAAGCTGCACAGGGGGTAAGATTGCCCCCCCCCCCCCGTTTGTTGATATACCACATTTACTGTGGTGTTGTCTGTTTTTATAAGAATAACCCCTGGCCTGAGATGGGGGTTTGAAAGATGTCAGAGCCTTTTGTACTGCCATCATTTCTTTCTGACTGATGTGCAAGAAAAGTTGTTGGGCATCCCAAAGACCTTATGTGCACCTGCCTGCTAGGTGAGTGACCCAAGCAATGTCTGAGGCATCGGTGGTGATGGTCTGGCCAGTAGGGTGGAAGATGAAGAGAAGACCCTTGTTCCTGGTACAGACCTCTGTCCACCAGAGAAACTCAGCCCTTATACATGGGATCAGAGGGAGAGAGGTCTCTGGAGACGGAGAGTGCTGGCATCAAAGGTTCTTTAGATACCACTAAAGTTTTCTCATGTGAAGCCTGGCCAGAGGAATGAGAAGGATGCAACATGCCATGTATCCCAGGGCTTACAGGAACTTCCTCATGGTGAGGTGATTTCTGGAAGGCAGCTGGGTAAAGCAGAGAGGCATGAAGCTCTGCTTTCCTGGGGAAAGGAAGGCCATTTTGGATGCTGTGTCTAGCAGAGCTCCCAAGAAAATGATCTTCCTGGTGAGGGTTTGCTTTGATTTTTTTCTTGTTGATGGTGAACCCGATTTGACGAAGAGTAGGTCTTGGAGCAGCTTTTCTTTGCACTCTGCCTGAATGAGGCAGTCATCCAGGTAAGGGTAAATCTGCATATTTCTTTGTCTGCAGAATGCTATGGCCGGGGCCAAGCATTTGGTGAATACTCTGGGTGCAGTAGATAAACCAAAGGGCAGCACAGAGAACTGAAAGTGTTGTGAGCCTGCTCTGAAGCGCAGGAATTTCCTGCACAATTCCCTGATGGGGATGTGGCGGTAGGCATCGTTTAGGTCTAGGGTCACTAGCCAGGCATTTTTTGTCAACACAGGCAGCAGCTGCTGCAAAGTTAGCATTTTGAATCTGCGGACCACCAGGGTGGTGTTCAGAATGGAGAGATCCAGGATGGGGTGCCAAGTGCCCTCTTTTCTGGGAACAAGGAATAGTCTGGAATAAAATCCTTTGCCTGTCTGATATGAGGGGACAGGTTCTACTGCCCCCTGGGATATGAGAGTTTGTACCTGTTTCAATGCCTCTGCCCACTGATTTGGAGGTAAGTCCGGGTATCCTCTTGGAATTGTGAGTTCGTTGAAAGAGAATTTGTTGTTGCTGTTGTGTCTTTCGGCTTTTCCCAGTTAGGGGTCACTACAATGGAACTCCGGTCTGCTAATGATTGGTAGTAGATTTTTACGTGCCGAGTTGCCAGCCCTGATGCACAACCTTCAGTAAAGGTACGCTCATTCACGCATGTCTCCACACAGAAGACGCTGTAGCTAAGAATCGAACAGGACAACATCTTACTGTGAGGCGACAACGAAAGAGAATTTGTATCCCTGAAAAATTATCTTTAAGACCCGCTGGTCCTTTGTTACAGAAAGCCAATTGTCTTTGAAGAGGGAGATCCTTCCTCCAAGTTTTTGATGAGTGAAGGGAAGGCAGACGGGGGAAGGGGAGTCATTGTGAGTGTTTGCCATAGAAGGTTGGCTTAGAACTCCCTGCCTAAGAGAGAGAAGTGGTCCACTGTTTGCTTCTCTGCTTGCCCTGGGATAGGGGTCTGGATGGTCTGCCCCTGCGGGGCTTCCTTGGCCCTGTCTGCTAGGTGCAGGGAAAGTTCCTGTTGATCCTGGGAGGTTGAACCTGAAAAAAATCTTTTACTGATTGCATAGATTTTGCTTTGTCTTCCATCTTTTTAAGCACCTCTTCTGCTTTTTCCCCAAACAAGAGCTCCTTATCTAGGGGTGCATCAATACGTTTAGACTTGACATGATCAGGGAGAGATTGTACTTTCAGGTATGCATGTCTCCTAATAACAGATCCTTTCATTGCTGCCCTGCTAGAGGCTTCCAGGCCATCATATCCATATTGTAATGAGTGTTTGGCCACTTGACAAGCAGAGTGCAGTAAATCTGCTAACTCTTTTGAACTAGCATAGTCAGGAACGGTAGCAAATTTCTGTTTTAATAGTTCCAAAATGTATTGCTGATATTTTAACATATGGAACTGACAGTTGAGTGCTCTGACAGCTGAGGTTGCAGAGTTGTATACTTTTTTTACCTCATATGTCCAGAGATCTGGAGTCCTTGTCAGAAGGAAAAGGATTCTTGGCAGAACTAGTCTTAGCTCCTTTTGGTCCCTTTGTAATGACCTCTGGGTCAGCGGCAGGATTTCTGTACAGGTATTTGTGAGAATCTAGTACTCTGTAGTACCTGTCAGGTTTACTGGAAGCAGGAGGGGGGGCATCAGGGGCTAAGCTGGATTCATGAAAAGCATCATCCACCACTTCTAAAATTGGAGGGATGGCCAGGGGTCTGTGCTGGGGCAGGTCCTGAAACTCTCTAGGTCTTTTCTTAGACTGTGGGAAGCCCTGAGATTCCCACTGGAAATGTTCCCTGAGGGAGTGAAGGATTTCCCCAAAGGAAAGGTCCTCTTAAAGGGAGGCATAAGGGATGGATTTCCTCTGCATCTGAATCATCATAAGCAGTTATGGGATGATGTTCCTCTTCAAAAACTGAATAGTCAGATTCCTCAGAATCCTGTTCTGTCATAATTTCTGAAAAAGGGTGCCTTTTCCTTTTAGACATTGTGGCCTGACTACCCCGGATAAGGGAGATGAGATCCTCTGCCATTTTCAGTATTTGTGCTTGGGGTGGTGCAGCAGCAGCAAGACTGTGGCTAGAAGCAGATTTCCTAGGAGTGGCCTTGCTTCTAGGTCTGAGAGAATCTGTTGGTTTGAGAAAAACAGTAGTCGGAAGAGAACAGGTAGGCTTCTGTCTAGATTCGGTAATGCGAAAGGCCTCCTCGGAAGCCAGTGCCTGCTTCACGGCTCCGGACCCAACTGAGGCAGAGACCGCCAAAGGCTCGGAAGATGAAGAAGATTTCTGTGGCATACCGGACTCCGAAAGGGTATCGGTAGAGGCCTGCACAGATATCGAATCTGGCATCAGGGGCTGTGAAAGCACCTCACCGAATTCCGGAAAACTGACGACCTGCTTAGCGGTAGCGCCACTGGAAGACTTAGCCTTGTGTGGTCTGTCTCTATCTTTATCTCTGTGTTTTTTCGGAATGTCCACAGATTGTTGGCTGATGGACGCTATACCAGAATGCAAAGATGGAACATGAAAATAACTATCTACAAAAAGAGCTCTATGGGGAATGGTTCTTGCATTAAAGAAGGCACAGAACCGGCAATGGGGGACGTCGTGGTCTGGGCCTAAACAAGTGATGCAGTAAGAATGGAAGTCTAAGTGTGGGATCTGCTTTCCACAGGTGAGACAATTATTAACTTTTTGGGACATCGGTTAGTGCAAGAAAAAAGGATCCCCAATGGGGGTACTTAGCTTTAGACGTTTTCAGCTGAAAATTCAACTTCTGGTAGCGACCGACCAGCACTCGTGCAAACTGCTTCTGCTAGGGGCTCCATGGCAAGAAAAACTGATGTAATGACGTTGGCTGCCTTGCTTTATAGCACTGACGACCTGACGTCAGACTACAGACGATTGCAGCTGATGCAAAAAAAAAAAAAAAACACATTGACTCTGGTATTTGGGCCAGCCGAGGGCTACTACAGCAGGGATAACCCACAGGTGATTACTGCAACAGTGAAACACGAAGAACATCCAACATTGTTTTAGCCAAAAAGGTTCTATTAGTCAGCATCTCTCACCTTTCCTCCTTTATCTACTGCATTACCATGGGAAGAACAGGGACAGGAGGAAAGCATACAGAAGCAGGTTTGCCAAGTAGGTGGCGAAGGTGTTTGTTATGCAGGCTAAGTTTGCATGGCGGGGCAGACATTCACCAGTTATCTGCTTTCTCAAGAAGCAAGAAGTTTTATTTCTTGATTACTCAAGTTGTGAACCAGATCTAGAAAGACATCCAGATCCAACATCCACTCATGAGGGACCACCTCTATCCTGCACAGCTGATCTGCCAGGAAATTTTTCTAAAAAAAACATGCAGCATGCTCTGAGAGTTGTCCTGACTCCTGGGCCAGATTCCATGATACCATAGCCAGCAAGTGCAGGAAATATAACAGAGTATCCCCTGTTTGTTGAAGCACTACATTGCTGTGGTATTTCCTGTCAACATATGAAGGATCCTAAGCTTCCAAATAAACTTCAAGTCCCTAGTGTCAAGAATTACTGCCATTGCATCTGTTAAGGCGATGTGTTTTCTTCTCTGTCCTTTGTTCCACACTTCCTGGATCTTCAGATTCCCCTGAGTGGGTTCTGCACACAGTCTCTGAAGATTATGTTGTGAGCATCCAGGAATGTTGGCCCAGCTTGGAAGGTTTACTCAGTGGAGGGTCATCTGTTGTATCCACAGTGAAGGCTTTTTCTTTATATAGGGCATGAGAGGGATGTGATGCTTCAAGGACTGGGCATGCTGTCACCATCTGCTTCTCAAGCACCACTAAAACTTTGTCAAAAGCAGTCTTGCTACTGAGACCGATCAGAATTGAGGAGATCATGTTACCCAGTGTCCTGAAGAACTCCCTTGGGTTGATGTAGTTCTGCTGCAATACAACTGTGAAATGACTGATCAGTAACAGAGTATGGTCTTGAAGCTGGAATGCCCTCTGGTGTATACCCCAGATGATCTACTAGGAAAAAGACATCTCTCAAGGGTAATAAATATGACCATGGTAGGTTCAGGGAGAGAGACAGAGTCTGAATTTTGGGAAGCGTGCCACAGTAAGATAAAATGCCTTTTGTATTTTTGCTAGGGTTGGTACCTCAGACAGTTATCCAAATGGGTAAATGTGGATGCTGTTGACTTTTCAAAAGGCAATAAATGAAGCCAGGCATCTTGTAAACACCATGAGCAGATAAACCAAAGGGCAAGTAAGTGAATTGAAAGTGAGAAACCCAAGCTTTGAATCAGAGGAAATGACTATGGTTCATGGTTAAGGGAATGTAAAAATAAGCATCATTGACGTCCAGGATGACCATGAAGACTTGATGTAAGAAGCAAGGCTTTCACGGTCAACATTGTGACCTTGGCAGACTTACACATTTATTTGATGTCAACAGGTTTATGATGGACCTTCATCCTCCCTTTTCATTGGGATAGAAAAACTTGAATAGAAGCCTATGCTTTGCTTTTCTTCTGGTATTCCTTCTATGGCACCCTTGTTTCACAGGAACTGGTTGGATCCTCAGAAACTGAATCTTGTATTCTAGAATGAAGACTTTCAGGAACGATTTGTCTTGTACATTTTTTTCATTCTTCTAGAAAGACAGTTAGGAATCCCCTACTATTTTATGATGTAAATAGAAGGATAAGAGGAGCTCAGGTGGAGGGGCTGGGGTGTGATTTGACATGATCTGGAAAGGGCAGAGTCTGAAGCTAGACATGCCCATGAATGGCAGACCCAGTAGCTACCACCTTGCATTATGCATCAACTACATGTTGGCTATGCTTGCTAAAAAAGTCTGCCAACATGAAAGGTAAGGCGGCATAATTCCAGCATCTTATTTTGAGCCTTATCCTGAATCTCCTATATTTGTCCTTCAGTTGAGGCAAGAGTCTATTGGTACTTTAGCCAATATGTCAGGCAGTTTACAGCAGTAAACGTCACAGTAGCAGAAGTATTGATCTTGTTCCCAAAGTACTGCAAAATCTTGTTTCATTGTCATTCATAGGCACATGGGTTTCGGTTGAGAATGTCATTAGACCCCCACTGGTGTCCAGAAACTCCATAGCAGTACCAGCAAGAGGATTTTTGTGCAACTAATAGGAATCCACAATTCTATATAAAAGAGTATTATCAAATTAAGCATCATCTGTTGGTGAAGCAGAAGATAGTGCATCCTAGGTGTCTAGGTCACAGTTGATGAACATGCGACAGTCTGCCCACCTTAGAGTCAGACGAATAAAAGCTCTCACAGAGATAAGGTTTAATTTTCCTTTTCTGAATAGGTGTCCTGCCACACTATGCTGCAGTTTAAGGAGTAACAAAATAGTGGGCAAGCTTCATCAGATCATGAGAGGGGACTGGAATGGGAGAGGGCAGAGGACCTCCTGAGCTCAGGTTGTGGCAAGATGGTGGAACTCTTAGATTTAAGCAACTTTGTCTTAATTTTGGGATGAATACTGACTTGGAAGCCTAAAGGTGCAGATAAGTGGCCTGGACCTCCTCTGTGGATAAGTGGACACACCTGTGGACAGACTGAAGGAATAATGCCCTCACCTGAAGTAATGACTACACTGGCATCCGAACCAGAAACCTGTGGACAGACATCCAGAGTAACCAACAGATGAACGGTTTTAGCTTGGGAGGACTTACCATCATCCAAGTGCAGGATGGCTACCAGATGGACAACAACAAAACCCTCAATGAAAATAGGCATCATAGTCAGGGAACAATGAAGGTGCCTCATCAGAGTCTAGGATGACCTTTGGGCAGTAAGCAGCTGTTATGAGCCTATTAGTATTCCTTCTCTTGACAGCATTTTACACTTAACTTGAACTTTTTAGTATGGCAAGAAAGAAATGAAGACAGTGCAGAAGGATGTCCCTTTTCTATCACATCTGTGCCAATTATCCAGGTTAGAGGGCATCCACCTGGCCAAAGGGAGAAGGGAGCCAAGTTCTGGAATTCAGGCCAATCATCGGACCTTCTGGAGCAGTGGTACCATATGTGAAGACTACTGCAACAAGGAACCACCTTATTAACATGCAAAGATGCTTTGGGCAATCCTGCTGCTGCCAATGAGTAAAGAAAATATAAAAGAATTTCTGAGATGTACTGCCAATGACTTAGAAATGCCATTACTAAAACGTGACAATAAAAAATATTGTATGATTTAAAAAAGTGCATCATTAAGGAAAGAAGTTCAGTCTTACTTTCTGGGAAGAAACAAACTTGTATCCAAGATTTAATGTTCAGAGATAAGTGTCTGCAATCAACTGAGAAAACAAATAATTAAAAAGGTACACAAGTCACACCTGTGAATAGTAAAATGCAAACAGTGCAACAGATGTATTTTATTTATTTTATTTATTTATTGACATTTGTATTTCTGCAAGAAATGTTGATCGAGATAGAATGGAAAATGCTGAGCTGTGCCACATGTAACACACAACACAACCATCCTCAAGAGCACCTGGCAAGCCCCATTCCAGTTCAGCCATGCAGCAAAGTGAGCAAGGATCCGTTTTGAGTTCAAAGAAAAATGTGCAGCCAAGACACTGTGTAGTTCATGGGAAGACTGTATTGAAGAAATTGCACATATTTCTACAAGATATGCATTCAACTCAGACAGGAAGAAAACCAACCACAAGTGTACACACAACCAGTTCTGTTACAGGCAAACATCTCCAAGTGAAGCTGTTTTTCAGCAACAACAACTATCCCAAAATGGAAGATTAAATGTCCATCACAGATATTTTTATTACTCTAGATGCAGAAAACTGATGAAAGAAAAATGTATGGACTGCTCCAGTACTGAAACTTGATTCTATGGACCGAACGTTCTGCTACTGAAAATGTCTGGGGAATATGTACACTATTTCACTGTGATGTAAACTGTACGTATGATATGCAGTTACAGTAATTTGTAATTTATCAATGTAAAGTACTGAAAGTATAACATACTACACATTGTACATGTCACAGCTTTATGAAGGGAGGATGTTACACAGAGATATTAAGCCACATGCTAAACCTCCACTTTGAGTATGAATCTTTGGGTAGTTGGTACAGTGGATATAAAAAGTGTACACACCCCTGTTAAAATGCCAGGATTTTGTGATATAAAAAATGAGACCACAATAAATCATTTCAAAACTTTTCCTACCTTTAATGCGACCTATAACGTGTACAATTCAGTTGAAAAACAAACAAAAGAGGAAAAATATAAAAAAAGTACAATAAGCTGGTTGCATAAGTGTGCACACTCAAACTAATACTTTGTTGAAACACCTTTTGACTTAATTACAACATTCAGTCTTCTTGGGTACACACCTGCCATCAATTAAAGAGACTCTGATTAAGCCCAATTAAAGTTCAGCTGTCCTAGTAGGATATTCCTGACATTTACTCAGTTGCCTACTACAGCAAAAGCCATGGTTCGCAGACAGCTTACAAAGCATCAAAGGGATCTCACTGTTGAAAGGTTTCAGTCAGGAAAAGGGTACACATAATTTCCACAGCATTGGATATACCATGGAACACAGTGAAGACAGTTATCAAAAAGTGGAGAAAATATGGGACAACAATGACATTGCAAAGAACTGGATGCCCCTCCAAAACTGATGAAAAGACAAGACAAAAACTGGTCAGGGAGGCTGCCAAGAGACCTACAGCAACACTGAAGGAGCTGCAGGAGTTTCTGGCAAGTACTGGTTGTGTACTACATGTGACAACAATCTCCCATATTCTCCATATGTCTGGACTATGGGGTAGGGTTGCAAGACCAAAGCCTTTTCTTACACAGAAAAACATCCAGGCCTGGCTAAAATTTGCAAAACAATACATCAAGTCTCCCAAAAGCATCTGGGAATATGTGTTATGGTCTGATGAGACCAACATTGTACTTTTTGGCCACAATTCCAAAAGGTACGTTTAGCAGAAAAACAATACTTTGCATCACCAAAAGTACACCATCCCCATGGTGAAGCATGGTGGTGGCAGTATCATGCTTTGGAGTTGGTTTTCTTCAGCTGGAACTGGGGCTTTAGTCAAGGTGGAGGGAATTATGAACAGTTCCTAATACCAGTCACGTTTGGTCCACAACCTTCAGGTGTCTGCTAGAAAGCTAAAATGAGGAGGAATTTCACCTTTCAACACGACAATGACCCCAAGCATACATCCAAATCAACAAAAGAATGGCTTCACCAGAAGAAAATTAAAGTTTTGGAATGCCCCAACCAGAGCCCAGACCTAAATCTAATAGAAAATACGTGAGTGACCTGAAGAGGGCTGTGCAAGACTCCTACCCAAGAACGCTGAATGCTGTAATTAAATCGAAAGGTGCTTCAATAAAGTATTAGTTTAAGGGTGTGCACATTTATGCAACCAGCTTACTGTACGTTTTTTTATTTTTTCCCCTAACAGATTTGTTTGTTTTTCAACTGAAATGTACCGGTTATAGGTCACATTAAAGGTGAGAAAAGTTTTGAAATGATTTATTGTGGTCTCATTTTTTATATCACAAAAACCTGGCATTTTAACAGGGGTGTTTACACTTTTTATATCCACTGTATATACATTTGAAGAAGTTTCCAAAACACACTGTATACCTCTTTCTCCAGGATTCATTAACCAGTCGCCAAAGCATCATCAAAACACAGAACATCTCACTCAGCAGACACGAACTTGACTTTTCAGAAATTACCTGAATATGGCAGACACAGTTGTGGGAACAACAGAACCACATGACAGTCCAAAAGACACTTTATCCAGCTCAGAAAGAGACCTTAGAGATTCCTACACGAAACAGTTTTTATTGCTGTAATATTTCACAACAGACAAGCATGCCTCACCACTAAATGTTAACAGCTACCAGCCTCTGAACCAAGAGTTCATGACTCAGTGACTCAAAGCCATTTTCTAAGTTTGAATACAAAGGAAAAGTAAGACAGAGGTAACCAGTAGTTTAGAGTATTAGGTTCAAATAACTGATCACTGCACTTTGGCCTGCCACATGGTGCCCCTGAAGAGGATGTCACACTTATGCAAGAATTCTTTAATTTGTTCTTTTTCTTTGATTTTCTTTGTTATTTAGCCAGGGTAGAGAAATATGAATATTGGTCTGTAGCCATCAATACCAAAATGCAATGTATCAACTCTCACTAGGCTGAAACTACAGTTGTGTCCCACTTACCATAATTGTAGTTGTTCGAGTAGATCAACATTGCAGTACTGACTCTTGCATCTTCCTGTCATGCAGAAGCCTATGACCAGTCCGATTTCCAGAATCTTCATCATCCTTAGTCAACTGACATCCAAAGACCAACATCTGGACATCAGAATACAAGAAGTGCATCCACTGGCACCATCTTCAGGTCTCTCTAAGCAATGGATAAGCAGCCGGATGCCTGAGGACAAACCAACCTCCCAGTTGCCTGAATTTGTGTGAGAAGGAGGAAAACCACAGGAGGCAGAGCAGGGATGATGGAAATAAAAGGACTATCTGCAGAGAACTCCTGTACTCCTGGCACCCAGAAAAGTAAAGAAAAGTGGTCAGCAAACACAGGGGTTGGACAGTGGGAGTACCTACTGCAACACTGATCTACTCAAACAACTACAATTATGGTAACTGAGACACAAGTCAACTATGCTCTTCAGAGTCAGTGTTACAGTACTGATTCTTGGGAGGATTCCCAAAGCCAACAGGTGGGTGGTAGCTATCTGCATGACACTAGGAAATAAGGTTATGCAGGATGGCAGTAGCAAAACGTGCTCTAGCCCTGCAGACAGTGGCTAGGTTACAGTGTTTTGTAAAGGTGTGCACCGAGTTCCATGTGGCTGCGCCAGGATGGTCTGGGTAAGGACTTCTTTGAGGAAAGCAGTGGTAGTTGCAGCATGCCTGCTGGAGTGGGTTTTAATTTGAACAGATAGAAATTATCCATGGTGAGAGTAACAGAACTTAAAGCAGTTGGCTATCCATCTGAAAATGGTTTATTTGAAGACAGTCCGGCCCTGTTTATCTTCATTAAAAGGCCCCAGTAATTGCCCTGCTCAATTAGGGGTTTTGTCTTGTTTAGATAGTACCTGATTTGCCTGTGCACATCCAGGAAATGGACTTGCTCTGTCCTGTTTTGTGGATTTGGGAAGAAAACTGGCAAGCGGATAGTATAGTTTAGGGAAAGTTCTGATACTGCCTTAGGCATAAAAGATGCTTTTGTTCTATGTGTTGCCCTATCCCTGTGAAAGGCAATGAAAGTCTCTTTACACATGAGGGCTTGTAGCTCTGAAACGCTCCATGCTGATGTGACAGCTATAAGGAAAGGGGTCTTCCAAGTGAGCAGCTTTAAAGGAGGGAAAGGCGAGTTTCTTTAGCACATAATTTAGATCCTAGGCAAGCCTAAGGTTCTGAGTGGTCTCAAGTGAGTCCTTTTAGAAAAAGGCTTCATGTGGGGATGTAAGAAGACAGGTGGAGCATTGAGTTGCCAAGCTAAGATGGCAGATGCATCTACTTAAATACTGGATCAGAAAAGTCAGTGTCTAAACAGTCCTAAACTGTACTCCAAAACTGAGTTGATGGTGCCTTAGAAGGGATGACATTTTTGATGCGACACCAGATGGAAAATCTTTTCCTTTTTGCCAGGTATGATTTTTTGTTATTGGGCTTCCTTGCCTTCTTTAGAATGGAAAATACATCCGTGAGATAGAAGCCATTCTTTGGTGTCAAAACAGAATCCTCCAGACTAATAACCTGAGTGTGGCTAAGTGAGGACGGAATACAGATCCCTTGGCTTGGCTGAGGAGATATACTTCCTGTGGTAGGATATGGAATCTCCCCTTGCTGCAGGTCAAAAGCAGGGACAGCCAGTGCTGCTTTGGCCAGAAGAGGGCTACTAGGATCATACTGTATCTGTCCACCCTGATTTTTATAAGTACCCTGGGGATCAGAGGCAAGGGCAGGAATGCATACAGAAACAAGTTTGTCCATGTGAAAGAGAAAGCATCTGTTTTTCAAGTCCCTGGCTGTTAGTTCCAGTGCAGTACATCTGTACTAGGCCATTCTGGTGAGAGGCAAGCGGGTCTATTGAGGTGACTCCCCACTGTAGAGTTAGGTCCAGGAACACTTCTCTCTTCAGCATCTATTCATTGGGATCTGGAAGATCCTTGTTTAAAGAATATGCCAGGGTACTGATCTAACTTGCAACATAAGATACTAAAGTTGGCCCTAGTTCTTGAGCCAGCATCCAAGTCTTCCTCTTGAGGCTACGTAAAGGGTAGGATACAGTACCCCCCCCCCCCACTTACGTACCACATCACTGTGGCATTGTCTGTTCATATCTGCAAGGTCCCTGGGCTTATATTCTTCTGAACTCCTTCTGATTTACATGCAGTTTTCTCTGCTGTGGTGGCTAGATGCCTTGCACTTTCAGAGAACCTAAGTGGGAATATCTGTAGTGATGGTCTTGTCTGCTTCTGGTAAAGAGAAATTTACCCCAAGGTTCTGCAGTATGGTGTTCTTCCAGCACAGGAACTCTTCCTTCAGCCAAGAAAGTAGAGAAAATACATATCCATGGTTTGAGAATGCTGTTTCCAAGCATTTTAGGGAAGTTTCATCAGGTATGACTCTAAATTGGATTACGAGAATGGAGGATGCACCATGTAACACAGAATCTTCAGAAATTCTCTTGCTGAGATAAATTGTTTGCCTGATATCTTGTCATGGGGAAGGAAGGCCTTCTATTGGGTCAGATCTGTGAGGGGTCTCAGAAAGATGATCTTTCTTTGAGGAAGAGTTTGTGACATTTGAAGATTTACAGTGATATCTACCTTCTAAAAGAAATCTATTAAGATTTGCAAAGGATCTTTACCCCAAATGCGACAGTCGTCTAAAAGGGGCAAATATGAACTTCCAAAGTTCTGCAATGAGCCATCAGCGGAGCGAAGCATTTTGTGAAAACTCTGGAAACAGTTGACAGCCTAAATGGTAAAGCACAGAACTGGGAAGGGAGAGTCTGTTGCTACAAATCTTAGGTATTTTCTGTTACTATCTGCTATGGGGACATGGAGGTAAGCATCTTCTAGGCCTATAGTGACCAAAAAAGGCATCTTGGAAGACCAAGGGTAGTAGTTTTTGTAATGTAAAAGCATTTTGAATTTTGGGATATTGAGAAACATGTTTACTTTTGAAAGGTTCAAAATGAGCTTCCAGGTACTCTCCTTTCTTTGAAGAAGAAAGATCCTCGAGTAGAAGCTTTTTCCTTCCTGGCTTGGAGGGAACGGGTTGAATGGATCCTTGCTGAAGTAGTTCCCAGAGGATAGGTGATAAGAGGCTTTCTTGTTCTTTCGGTAGTTTTGGAATGCCCAAGAAGGGTGGTACTTATCTGAACTAGATGGACTACACTCCCCCTTTTTTTGAGGGGGAATTCCTTCAGTACCTTGGTGATGGAGACAGACAAAAATTCCTTCACAGCTTTTACGTGCTTTCCTTTCTTATCCAGCTTCTCTAAACTCTGTTCAGCTGGAGGTCTGAAAAGGAATTCTTTGTCTAGTGAAGCATCCAGTAGCTCAGCATTGACCTGATCTGACAGGGACTTGGCCCTGAGCCATGCATGTCTGTGGATCTCTGCACATGATGCATTTAAGGCATCACAGCCGCCCTTTAGGAGTGTCTAGAGATTGTAAAACGTCTCTTACTGTCTCTTGAATTTCCTTTGATAAGGTCCTACCCACAATGGAAGCCACCTTAATGAGAAATTTTGTCCTGGGGAGATTCAAGTTACTTTAGCAAAAGGAACTGGCAATTTAATGCTCTCACTGCAAGGGTGGCAGAGGTACAAGCTTTTTCTGCCCCAAATCTGTCTAATATTCTAATTTCCCTATCATCAGGCAAGAGATGTCTACTTGGCCACTTAAGTACACCTTTTGTGGATTCAGTAGAGATGACTGAGAGGTCAGCCTTGGGATTTTTGTAAAGTTGTTTGTAAGATTTAAGTACTTTGTAAAATCTTTCTGGATTCCTAGGAGCAGGTGGTGAAGAATCAAAGATGTAAAACAATGTTTTCAAAGACATTATCCAGTACTATGTATTCAGGAGGGATAGCCAATGGACTGGGAAAAGGCAAACTTAGCAGTTCCCAGTACGGGGAGTCACAAAAAAAGTAAAAGTGACAAACTACAATTCCACTTGTTGTATGTGATGGTGCTTGCACAGTATGTACATGTCCAGCACATGTACAGTACACCAGAAGCGACATGGGAAACACGTAAAGCAGGAAGTCTAGGGATGCAGTGTTCATAGGTTTATACTAGGCTATCTGCCCCAAGGCATTTATAAGCCTAGCCCGAATTTTTGTGGCTTACGCCACCCCTTATATGAAAAAATACTGTACCCATTAGTTTGTTGTGCCTCTGTCCAGCAGTGACACAGAGATGATTCCCGGGGTAAACCTACGATCTCCCATCCACAGGTCAAGATTTCTCTTGAACAGAGCCAGCGAGGTGCTCTGCCTCACATGGACCGGGACTCTATTCCACAGCATAGGGAGTCTCTGAGTGATAAATCTATCCCTCCAGCACGTCCTATTTATATCCGTGCTAAGGTTTAAGTCACTTGCTCTAGTGGTTTTGGTGGATTTGGATTTTTTGAGGTGGAGCATGTCCATTAATTCTGGGTTGGACATGGCCTTGTATGTCAGGCACATGTCACCTCTGAGCAGACAGTATGCGACTGAATAGAGCTGGAGTTTCTTCAATCTGGCAGCATATGACAGATTTTGGAGTCCCTTTATCCTTTTGGTGAGAAACTTTTGGGGTCTCTCCAATTGCTGCAGATGTCGGGCGAGATACATCCCGAATGGGGCATTGTACTCGATCATTGGTCTGATAAGTGAAGAGTACAGGGAACAATGACTCACTAGATCTGGATGTGAATCCCTTCATGATCAGGTGGGCAATGTAGAAGGTCTTTCTAACCACTTTAGCAACGTGAGTGTCAAAAGAAAGGCCACTGTCAACCTGGGTCCCCAGGTCCCTGATAACCTCTTCTGTGCTTAGTGGATTGCCACCTATATGGTAGCTTGGGGTTACCTTGTTTTTCCCAAAGGGTATGACTATACATTTTTTGGCGTTTAACTTCAGGCCATGGCTCTGGCACCAGCTATCTGTTTCCGTGAGTCCCTTCTGAAGGATATCCGTGTCCGATGCACTTTCCACTATGGCGCCCAGATTTGCAGTCGTCTGCAAACTTTGTCAGCCAAAGTCCTCCCATGTTGGCCTGTACTTCTGAGAAGTAGATGCCGAACAATAGGGGGCCAAGGACCGAGCCCTGTGGGACACCACTTGTGACCGGCTTGGAGTCTGACATAGCGCCAGCAACTCTAACCCTGTGGGTTCTGTCCTTAAGCCAGTTTGCAACCCATCTTGTGACATATGGGTTTACATTTAAGCTGGTAAGTTTCTCTACAATACCCGAGTGGGGTATTGTGTCGAAAGCCTTTGCGAGGTCAAGGTAGGCTGTATGGACTGCCTTTCCCTCATCAATGGCCTTGGTGACTGTTTCGAAGAAGTCGACCAAGTTCAAAAGGCATGATCTTCCCTTGACAAAGCCAAACTGGGTCGGATCCAATGTCTGCAAGTCCCCTATATCTTTGTTTATGAGCTCCATTATGATCCTCTCCATAGCTTTGCAGACTAGACTTGTTAAGCTTATGGGGCGGTAATTACCAGGGTCCGTAGAGGCACCGCCTTTGTGGAGTGGGACCACAGTTGCCGTACGCCACTCCTTGGGCACGTATCCTGTGGTAAGGCTGAGATTAAACAGCTGCCTTATGTGCGGGTTTAATTCCTCATTTAGCTCGTGTAGCACACAGCCGGGGACACCATCCGGTCCCATTGATGCTGTGTTTTTAGCTTTAGAGAGGGCAGCTTTCACCTGCGCATTTGAGATGTCTGGGAGGCTACACTCCGCTGGGATAGTTATCTCTCCTTTAGGGCGGGAGAGGGGGGTGAAGTTTGCACTGAATCTGTCTGCCAGTATGTTGGCAATGTCTGTGGGTTCAGTGATTTTTGTATCATTTTGGACTAATTCTGAGCATATCTGGGAGTTTCCACCCAGGTTCCTAACATAGCTGAAAAAGGCCTTATGATTGTCCTTTGAATCCATGGCAATTTTTCTCTCAAAATTGGCATTAATTGATTTTATGAGTGCTCGTATTTTTTTACTAATAATGATCAGGGGTGACTTCCCTTTTACGGATTTTGTTCTATCATGTAATAGCTTTCTCCTCTTATTGTAAAGTTTGTTAATGGCTGGGGTCCACCAGACTGGACGTTTGCCCTTTGTGGAAAGAGTCTTGGTTTTATTTGGGATTGCCTGATCCATGCAGTCCTGGAGGTGTTCATAGAAGGCATTTGTAAGGGCTTCCGCAGCTTGGGTTGTGGTTTCCACTGTCTCAGGGGCCTTGAAGGATACCACACCAGTCTTGAGTAGTGTGAAGTTTGCTTTAGAGAAGTTCTTCACTGTGGTCTTTTGTTTGGGGTGGGGGCGGGATGTGGATTTCCAGTGAGATTAGTTTATGATCAGATCTCACCAATGAGGGATATACTTCCGGTGTGGAGCATTTTGTCCCCATGTTTGTGATAATGAGATCTAGTATATTTTCTCCTCTCGTGGGAACAGTGACTAGCTGTTCCATGGCATTTGAATTTATGAACTCCAGGAACCGTTGGGCTAGAAAGTTAGGGCTTGAGTAATGTTCCCAGTCTATATTCGGGTAGTTGAAGTCACCCAATATGATGGTGTTTGGAGATACATTTATACCCTCCAGTGTCTTCAGGAAGGCTGTGTGGGGTTCCTGAGTTTGAGAGGGTGGCCTGTAGCATGCTACAATTTGTAGAGCAGTTTTGCCTATGGTTAGTTGCACCTGGATGGTTTCCGAAGCTTTGTGCGTTGCCACCAACCTGGAGGTGTGGGTATCCTTTATGAATATGGATACACCCCCTCCTTTTGTGGTGTGGTCCGGGTTTTGGGGCCGGAATGCATGATATGAGGTAAAACCTAATAGTGCCGGGGTGCTCTCAGGAGCCTTGAACCAGGTTTCAGTTACAGCACAGACATCGATGTTCTCCATACTGAGAAGGGCCTCGAGTGCGTGCATTTTGAGATTTAGACTTCTGGCATTGAGCAGCATTACCCTCAGTTTTTTTCCATTTTTGTTTTCTAGGGTGGTAGGTTTAGAATTTGAGCCTTGCCTAAAAAAGGCACTATGGGGGTGGCAAGAGCCTTAGCCAATATCCGGAATCCCAGGGTGACAGGTGCAAGCCGTCCCTCATAAGCAGCGTGGCTTGTCAAGCATGTCATCCCAGGCAGATAGACACTGGATCCCCTTTGAATGACACCAGACATTAAGCCAATTGTTAAAGCTGATCATCTTGTCTCTATATTGTGGCATCATTCTTGGTGAAGGAAGGATACTGCTCAGGGTTAGGGTCATACCTGCCTGGGCTACATAATCAGAGAGCTCCTCTATGTCTCTTTTCATGTAGTCCAGGGAGGTACGTCTCAGGTCGTTCACACCAGCATGGACAATGACTGCGTCATATTTGTACTTGCCGTGGAGTGACCCGAGTGCTTGTGTTATGTGGCGGATTCTAGCGCCCGATAGGCAGCTTACTGTGACCCTCTCCTTGTTCAGCCTGGTGAGTGGGACGTCAGTGTGTCTGACTATGGAGTCACCTATGACAAGTATGTTTGGTGTTGTATTTGGCCTTAAGGGCTGTGAGTGCTTTGCACACTGCTTTTGTGGTTTATGTGTTGCTTGTGGGGTGTCTTGAGGTAGCAGTTGTTTGGGTGTCTGCTTTGGAGGCCTCTGCTGTTTAGGTAAATTTTTACTCAGAGCCTCTGAGTATGTCTTTGTGTGTTTATGTGTTTGATTCAGTGGTGTGGTAGCATTATGTGAGGCTGGTTTTGTGGTGTGTGTAGTTGCCTTCTCCTCCTGTCTGGTCTTGCCAGTCCTGAGTTGAGAGAGATCAGCCTCCAGTTTGGCTAAATAGCTGCATCTCTCGCAAGTATTTGTGTTATGTGGGAGGAGGAGAGGGTTGTCTGTGTACATGAGGCAGTTATAACATTGCCTCAAGATTCCCAGATTCACCAGCTGGACCGGAGAGGAGATTGACAACTGACCTTTGGACATGCTAGAATAATATTGGGAATTCCTTAATAATTGAAAACAAGGGCCAGTGGGGAGTGAGGGTGTAGTGCTTTTAATTTTTAGTGCTGACTTATATTATTTAAAAAGGTAAGCAATTTAGTATTATTTTTTAATAAAAGCATTGTGTTATAGCAATAATCAACTCTAGTGCATAGGAAAAGCTGGTTTACTCACAGATGGCTACTAATTTGATCACTTTGGCATTGCCCTCATGATCAGAGCCCGTGAGCTGTGGTAAACCCAGCATTAGTGACACGCAGTACTGAATTTCGCTAGAACAGTCTTCAGTGTTTCAGACAGGCACTGCCAGTCTTGTGTCTTATAAGATATACACACTTCAGTACATACAAACTGTTTTTCTTACCTACAAAAGAACTGGCTAGCTGTCAAAACCGTGATGTGGTACACTGACATGGTTCTTGATGTACAGTGTTATCACCCTTGATTGTACAGTCTTAAAAATGTACTTATGTTTTTTTAAATCCTGCAATTTAAGGTGACCGGCTCTAGATCCAAACCCATGGGGTATTAATTAATGAAAAGTTCAGAATTCTCTGAGATGGCAGAATAACACGCGATATGGACAGTAGTATTTTTTTTAGGTACACAGACATGCACACAGTTATTTATACCGACCAACGGCAGTGGAGATTACAGAATTTTTAAAGCTAGAATTAAGAGACTCGTGTTCTTGCATGGCATTTTACAATGCTGTTGAGAATACCTTTACACAACATAATTTGCTTATGATCCTAATGTAGACTTAGGCTCATTGTATATCATTTTTCCCCATGCATGCGTACATATGAAAAACACTACAAACAGAATATACATACAAATCTAATGGAAAACATTTGTACATGCAAATCCACTACGCAGACAAAAAGTAGCAAAGAGCAAGTGTATTTGCTTTGCAAAAGACCACAATATTGATGTAACTGGTTATTCAGTCACTGCTTATGTAATGGCGCCTGTTCCAATGTTTCATTCTTCTCCGACAACAAGGTTCTAATTTTTTCACTCCATGTTTAGGTTCTAATTTTTTCACTCCATGTTTATGGCCTTTTTAAATTCCAACTCAGAAATAATCTTTTAGTGGACATCTGCCAAATGAGCTAAAAAGCTATTTAAATACACTCTCATAGCATAAAAATTGGATATACCTTTATGGTAACATTTTACATTTTTTCATGCTACCATGATTTGTTACCGTGAAGACAGGTGAAGGCTGCCAACCTAGCTAGATAGAGTTTTGTAGATAATGCTGTTATTTGTAAATATTAATGTAAGCCACAGGCCTGTTCTCTTAAATGTGAAAAGACTGTAGTGGATGTTGAACTGCAAAAAATGCAGCCGTGCACTCCGCTGTAAGAAAGCTGATAAGTCAAGCATTGTGAAATTCTTTGATCTAAAACTTTGAGCCGAGCTGGGAGGCATTCTGCTAACTGTTTATAGAGGCCAGAGGTAAATGGCTAGAATTTACATGTATAACTTCTTTTATTGCTCTGGCTTCCTGACCAGCTGCAAGATCAAAAGGGCTATTAACCTCTGAGTTTCTTTTAGCCTGGGAACCAGAAAGAAATGATGTAATCTGAAATGAATTAGTGGTACTGTGTTATCAATTTAAGGACAGAGAGACTCAGGGCATTGAGCATTTGTCTTGAGAACATCCAATTTACTAGCACGGTCTTGCTCTATATGTAATTTTACTTTAGAACTTTGTTTTCTCTTAGATACAGCTAGGAAATAGGAAGATTTGATTAGTTTTTTTTCTGTACCAATGTCAGAACTTTTCTACTGTATTATTTTAAGCATTTCCCTGTGATCTCTCAAATCTTGACTAGCACTGTGTAGTAAGAAGTATTGTCCTTTGTTTTTATTATTAAATATTTTTAAACCTTTCAACTGTGACTGTTTTATGTAGAGATAATATAAGCTCTAGAGTATATTGCATGCATATAGTGTTGCTGTACAAAGCCACTCCAAATAAGCCTTGACTGTTCAGTTACACTTACCATTTGGATACTAATATTGCACAGTAGAATTGGACACCCTTTGATAAGGGCCTTTTAGTAGCTGATAAATATTAGTGGGTGGTGGCAGTGATTTCTACCTTATAGTCTGGGCAGAAAGGGGGCACAGCTGGATAATCTGTGCCAGCCTTCCCCAGGAGTGTCTGTGTGGTTGTATATAACACATCTCAGTGTGTGTGCGTGTGTCAGCTACTTGGGCAGCGACACAAAGTACTAGTTGGACAGAGAGGGTGATGGAGGTTTTAGCTTGCCCACTAGGCTAAGATCTGGACCCTATAGCTGGGCCAGTGGGGAGTCTTATTGGGGATCTGGAGAGAAAGGGAGAAACCAGCCCCAGACTGACTGTGATCTCTGTGCTCTTAAGGGAAATTGTACTTTATTGTGTATTTGTTACCCTCCCCTATGTGGATGCCCCTCACTGGTGTTAGTGGTGAGGATTGAGGCTCCTTGACTGCTGGGCCAATACACGGGCATCACAATTACAAATAAAAGTTTTGCCATAATAACCTTGCTTTCTGTCTGGTTATTATTTAACTCTGTATCCCTGGCAGTTAGCACTAATTTTACATTTTCTGTCTTGACATTTATATACAAAACTTAACAAGCCAAACTCACGTTACTACTTTTGAACTTGTTTTGCTACTAGTACTGTTGATTCAGTAACTACAGACATAAGTACTTACACACTTTCTTCTTTACATGTTAATCCACAGATGGCTACAATACAAGTCAACAGCCTCAAATGATGAGCTTTAGGACCACAGAATGAAATAAACTAGAAACATCCAAAAGACAGAATCTGTCTGGACTGCATTTCATTTAATGGATAAAAAATGGCGAAAATACAACTGTATCAGATTTGTTCCCCATCATGAGTGACGTGGTATCCCCTTCTATCCTCCAGCTGAAGACACAAAGGCTCCACCTTTAGTGGTCTTCTAGGTGTGTAACTAGAGGATACTAGCGACACACGAAATATACAGATCCTGGATCTGCAAATCATGACTAAGTAATAAAGTGATAATTTGACGGTTAATGCATCCATTGGCAAGGAGTGTGCCATTTCTCATACTTGTTCACGTAGACTGCTGTTGATGTATCTAAGGAAACTGTTCATCATTGGAACACTTGACAAAAACACTAATTACAAAAAGGCCATTACTGATTGTTCAAGCATGCTACCTTGAAAAGGCCCATCTTTGCACCATCTAGCATCCATGTGAATGATCAGTGCTATAGAGTGGCAACTAACCAGACTAAGATTTCCATGGGACTTTGGAAATCATTACTTCATCAGAGTTGCACATTTTCTAAATATTCTGGATTACACTCGTGCAGATTATTTTACAGACAGAAACATTTATACAGAATCTCTAATACTAGTGGCTGTGAAGTACAAGGGGATGGGGAGCCTGTAAATCATCTTGAATGGCTGAAAAAACATGAAAATGAACAAGCACTCTGTGGAAAATATTGTTCAAGTCCTGTCTAGAACCCTTAACCCTGATTACATGTCATCTAATAAGAACATTTTCCAACGTTTTACTTGACTACCATAGGGACTAGTCTGACTAGAAAAAAGGATGACTTCACCAGAATGATGACCTGAAGAACTTATAATAGAATGTTAGGCAACTACCTCTCAACTGTCCAGAATTGTGCATAATATCCAGATGTTTGCCTCATACTGTTGGTCTGTGACTCATAAAATTTGTGATTTTATGGCAAATTATTGATGACTGAACTTGCAAAACAATGACAGAGATTTGAGTTTTAAATCTCACATCCTTTAAAAAAATGCATGCTAATGCACAACCTGTAATTCTATCAACATTTTAAGTTTGTAACTGCAACATTTAAAATCTGTTCTCGCTTTTGCCCCCACCCCACTTATTTTTTGATTTGTCCCAAATTCTTGAGCCAGGAGGTTGAGTGGTATTGGTTAAACAGGTCAAGACACGTCACTCTTGATGCAGCAGTACCATTTTTATTGTTCATTCATACCTACCAAGCATAAAGTACAGTTGTGTACACTTACCATAAATGTAGATGTTCGAGTGTATTCACTGTTGCAGTCATTACATTTGGGTTATCTGCTTGCAGGTAGCCCTCAGTCTGCCTGATTAACAAAGTCTTGGGTCCTGCGTCTGTTGCTGTCTCTTCTTCCATTATGTCAGGTCGTCAAGGGTATAAAACATGCAGCAGACATCATTACATCAGTTTTTCATGCCCCAGATGTCAGGTGCCCCCCTAATGGGAAGCAATTAAATCTATAAATATACAAGGTTATACCTCAAACAAAAAAGCAAATACACCAAAAAGCTTTTAAGCATTGAAAAGGAGAGAAGAGGTATAGCCAAACAAAGTCAGGGGGCTGGAGGGAGGGTAACCAGGACTACAACAGTGAATACACTCGAACATCTACATTTATGGTAAGTGTACACTACTGTACTATGTTCTTCGTTTTTCATTGTTGCAGTCATTACATTTGGATAGATTCCCAAAGCTAAGGATGGGAGGAGGAATTTAGATAGCATTAGGACCAGCTAGAAGGCCCTGCAAAACTGCAGTGGCAAAGCCAGCTCTGGATTTAGAGAAAATTGGCAAATGGTAATGCTTGGTGAAAGTATGTACAGAACTCCAGGTAGCAGCTTCTAGGATGTCCCTGGTAGGTACGCCTCTGAGAAAGGCTGTAAAGGTTGCAATGGCCTATCCATTTGGAGATAGTTCACTTTGAAATAGCCTAGTTCGCTTTGAAATAGCCTCCCCCTCTGTCCCTGCAGCAAATGCCACCAGCAGTTGTTCAGATTTCCTTTGAGGTTTAGACCTGTCCAAGTAGAATCTAAGCTGTCTGTGCACATCTAAGGAGTGCAGTATCATTTCCCTTTATTCTGTGGATTAGGAAAGAAGGTAGGCAAATGAATGGACTGATTAAAGGCCACACTGGATACCACCTTTTGGCATGAAAGAGGGATTGGTCCTGAGGGACACCGTGTCCACATGAAAGAGGATGAAAGTCTCCACTGCCATAAGGGCCTGTAATTCAGATACCCTTCTTGCTGAAGTGAAGGCTAAAAGGGAAGCTGTTTTCCAAGAAAGGAATTTTAAATCTGCAGTAGCAGCTGGCTTGAAAGGAGGAAGGGTGAGTTTCTCCAATACAAAGTTAAGATCCCAGGCTGGAGTTGGAGCTCTCCTGAGTGGTCTTAGATTTTTGGCCCCTTTGAGGAACTGCTTGAGCAGTGGAAGAGAGAAGAGGGGAGGTTCTGTGTTATAATGAGCTGAAATGGCTGAGGCGTACATTTTTATTGAGGAAAAAGACAGGCCCTTGTGAAGCATCTCAGTTAAGTATTGTAAAATCTGAGGTAAACTGGGCACTGCTATGCTCATCCCTTGAGATTGGTTCCAGGCACAGAATCTTTTCCATTTTTCAGCATAAGAGTTTCTAGTACTAGGCCTTCTTGCCTCTAAAATGACATCCATCACTGGTTTACTGAGGGATGGTAAAGGAGAGCTTAGGTAATTAGCCAGGCTGCTAGGTTCAGTGTTTGAAGCTGAGGGTGCAGAATCTGGTTCTCCTGCTGAGACAACAGGGTAGGAGTCTGAGGCAGGTGCCATGGGGCCAACAGTGACACTGCGCAGGAGGGGGTACACCAGTGTTGGCGTGGCCAGGCTGGTGCAATCAAAATCATCCTTGGTTTGTCTTGTTTGATCTTTAGTAGTACTTTCGAGAGCAGAGGCAGAGGAGGAAAGACAAACTGATTTTTCCAGCTGAAGGACAGAGCATCCACTTTCCAAACATGTCTGTGGGAAGTCCTTGCACAAAATTTTTCCAATTGATAGTTCTGGGGGGAGGCAAACGGGTCTATATCTGGGCTCCCCCATTTGCTTGTCAACATGTTGAAAATCCTTGGTTCCAGTTTCCACTCGTGTGGGTCTAGGAGGGTTCTGCTTAGTCCATCTGCCAGTGTATTTAATTTTTTTGGCAGGAATTGAGCTTGTAGATGTACTTGGTAGCTCAAGGCTGTGTTCCATAATGCCATGGCTAGTCTGCAGAGGGGGTAAGAATGTGTACCCCCCTGCTTGTTTAGGTACCACATAACAGTGGTGTTGTCCATCTTTACCATTAATTGTCCTGGAAGAATGTGGTCCTTGAAGGCTGTCAGAGCATTCTGTACAGCTAACATTTCTTTATGATTGATGTGAAGGTGCATTTGAACTGGGTTCCATTTGCCCTGAATGCACTTCCCTGCCAGGTGTGCCCCCCCCCATGCATAGTGTGATGCGTCTGTTATTAGGGTTTGGGCAGCAGGGGGTAGTGTGAATGGTAGTCCCTTGTTTTGGTGGCAGGCCTCTGCCCATCTAAGGAACTCTAGGCGTAGACAAGGAATGATAGGAATCATTGCTTCTAGATCCTGAGAATGTTGACACCATAGGCTTTTTTACATACCACTGTAGTTTCCTCATATGCAGTCTTGCATATGGAATTAGAAGAATGCAGGAAGCCATGACCCCAAGGCTTGTAGTATTTGTCTTGCAGATAGCAGGGTTTTTGTGACCACTTGTTTGAAGTAGGTTGTCAAGTGAATTTATTTCTCTGGCGTGAGGAAAGCCATCTTGGAAGTTGTATTCAAGCTTGCTCCCAGGAATATAATTTGTTGACAGGGTACCAGGTGTGATTTATTTTTGTTTATGGTGTACCCCAGACAAGTTAGCACCCTCTGTACAAAAGCCAGATGATTCAAAAGTATGCCCTGGTTTTCTGCCTGAATTAGACAATCGTCCAGGTATTGGTATATTTAAATATTTCTTTGCCTGCAAAATGCAATGACTGGAGCTAGGTACTTTGTGAATACCCTGGGCACAGTAGATAAGCCAAAGGGCAGTGCAGAGAACTGATAGTGCGTGTAGCCTGCTTTGAAGCATAGGTATCTTCTGCAAGATTCCCTGACTGGGGATGTGCAGGTATGCTTCCTTTTAATTTAATGTTGCTAACCAGGCATCTTTGCTTAGCATAGGAAGCAACTGGTGAAGAGTCAGCATTTTGAATTTTGGAATCACCAAAAAGGTGTTCAGAGTAGACAGGTCCAGGATAGGATGCCATGAATGGTCTTTTTGGGTACCAGGAAAAATCTTGAGTAGAAACCTTGTCACTTTTTCTCTTCTGGTACCAACTGAATAGCCCCTATGCTTAAGAGAGAGAGTACTTGCTTTTGGGCCTCTTCCCACTGCTTTGGAGGTAGATCCGGCCAACCGCTTGGAGTTGGTGACGTGTGGAAGTGAAATCTGCATCCATGGGACACTATATTAAAACCCCATTTGTCCTGGGTAATGAGTCACCAGTTCTTTGCATGAAGTGCAATCTTTCCCCCCAAAGGGGCAATCAGTTGAGAAGTGTTTGGAAGTTTTAAAAAGAAGTCATTGAGACAGTTTACCATAGTGGGGAGTTTTATTACTCCCAAATTTGGAAGTGGAGGCCCCCCACTGCTTAGTCCTGTGCGTCCCCTGGGACTGAAGCCTGGGTGCTCTGCTGGATCTGGGTTTGGACTGAGAAGGTCTGGAAGAGGCAGGAAAGGACCAATTCTTAGAAGGCCAATGCCTACTAAATCTTGGAGGTTGTACTTGCAAAAAGTCTAACAGTTTGTACAGATTTAGCTTTTTCCTCCATCTTTTTAAGAACAACTTCTGCCTTGTTGCCAAACAGGTGGCCCTGATTTAAGGGAGCATCCAGTAATTTCGCTTTAACATGATCTGACCAGGATTGCTCCTTAAGCCAAGCATGCCTTCTATGTACAGACCCAGTTACCACAGCCCTGCAAGATGCCTCTAGTGAATCAAAACCACATTGCAATGTGTATTTACCAACTTGTTCAGCAGAATGATTAAAATCATGTAAATCCTTATTTTCAGCACAATCAGGAGTCAACATAATTTTCTGCTTAAGCAATCCAATAATATGCAGCTGATACTTTAACATATGAAACTGGCAATTCAAGGCCCTAATGGCCAAAGTTGCAGAAGTGTATACCGTCTTACCCCAGCTATCCAGCGCCCTGGAGTCTCTATCAGAGGGGGTAGGATTTTTGGCAGTAGTAGCTTTAATGCCCTTGGGTCCCTGTGAAATGGTTTCAGGATTCGCAGTAGGATTTTTGAAAAGGAACTTGAGAAAGTCAGGAACCCTGTAATATCTATCAGGTTTTCTGGAAGCAGGAGGTAAAGAGTCAGGGGCCATGCTAGATTCCGAAAAGGCATCATCAACAATGTCCAGTACAGGAGGTATAGCTAAAGGCCTGTGCTGGGGCAGGAGTAAGAAATCCCTAAGCCTCTTTTTAGAAGCAGAGAAATCCTGATTTTCCCAACGAAAAAGCTCCCTGAGAGTATGCAAGGTTTTACCAAAAAAGAAATCCTCTGGGGGGGGAAGCAGAGGGAATAGACTCCTCAGCATCAGAACCCTCATAGGTAGATAAGGGTAAGTCCTGGTCATCAGAGGAAACAGAAATTTCAGAATCCTGGTCAGAAGTATCATAAGCAAACTCAGTCCTAGGTCTCTTAGAGGGGGAAGGTTGGCTTCCCCTGATTAAAGTAATAAGGTCTTCAGTCATTCTTATCATTTGTTCTTTCGGCACAGAGGCCTGACCATGCGGTCTGGGCATCAGTTTTCTAGGCATGGTTTGAGTTTTGGGCCTTAAAGAAGAAGATGGCGCCGGTTTAATATGCAAGTCAGTAGACCTGAATACACCCTCAGAAGCCGGTGCCTGCACAGCGGCTCCAGACCCATCCAAGGTAGAGACATCCGCGGGTTCCACAGTTGGAGCATCTTGTGGCATAGCGGACTCCAAATGGGTCTAAGTAGGGGCCTGCGAATCTGAAGTAGCAGGTATCAGGGGCTGCGAAAGTGCCTCACTGAGTAACAACAAACTGGGCGGCCTGTCTCTGTCTTTTATCATTGCATTTCTTCGGAATGTCGGTAGTCGGATGGCTTACCAAAGACATATCAGGATAATTGAACAGAGTGCCAAAAAATTTAGAAGCGCAAATATACCGACGACAGATAGTTTGTGGTTTAAACACGGGACAAAACCGACAGCGAGGTACGCCATGGTCAGGGCCTAGGCAAAGAATACAGTATGAATTAAAATCTTTATGAGGTATTTGCTTTCCACAAGAAATGCAATTATTTACTTTTACTGACATCGGTTTAGAGCAAGAAAAAGTTTCCCCAACGGGGTACTTAGCTTTTAGTTGAAGACTTCGGTTCTGAAACTCGAAAACGAAAATTTCAGGAGTCGGCCGACCGGCACTTGCGAACTGCTTCTGCTTCGGGCACCACAAGGGAAGAAAGACTGATGTAATGACGTCGGCTGCATGTTTTATACCCCAGACGACCTGACGTCATGGAAGAAGAGACAGCAACTGACGTAGGACCCAAGACTTTGTTAATCAGGCCAACTGAGGGCTACCTGCAAGCAGATAACCCAAATGTAATGACTGCACCAGTGAAATACGAAGAACATCTGCCTCTTTCCAGACTTAAAGCAAGAACACTTGTCTTGGATGGCTTCCTCACAGCCACAAAATAGCTGGAAACTGTAGAAATCAAACCCAGAACAGGTTGAATCTTACTAGGTATCTGTAGCCTTAACTGTCTGTATTCTGGCAGAACTGAACAAATAATTATCCAAACAAGCCCATCAACTGCAGGACTAGGTCATAACATCATCTGAAAAAGAAGCTTCATAAGGAATCATGAAGGGTGGCAATAACAAAGGAAGAGAATCAGAGGAAGGACCCCTCACAGCTGTACCTGTGCCTTCTCTGTAAGCCAGACATTTATCTTGAGTTACTCTTTGTAGATGGATATCTCCATAAACTGCCTGAATATAAAAATAACATTTCACAAGCTAATAGACTACTAATCTGTTTTCTCAACAGATGAAAAAAATCAGCTGGTATGGTCGCAGAGCTTCGGTGGGTGTGAAATTACAGCATCTTTACAAGAAAAGGATTTCTGCTGCTAAAAAACCAACACCACATTCAATGTGTGGAAAAAGAGTGTGATTAGAAATAAGAAAAATGATCAAAGCATGCAGTATATATACAACTACAGAACATGTAAAACGTTATGCTACTTAAACCAGCCATGGGCATAAGACTATTCAAAAGGCACATTAGGGAAGAGGTTTAAAAAAAAAAGTCTGAAATATGCATGTCTGCAGTTAGCTGGGTTTGGCTTTATTGGAGTGAATGTACCTATAAAGACTTAAAAATTAAAAGTTATGGGCATTCAGAAGCCACATAGCTGAAATACTGGTATGTCCTTAAGGAGTCATGTGCATATATCCCATCGGCCTCAAAAACAGGAGCAAGTTTTTGTTGCAGTCTTTACTGATTGGCTTGTCTGTGTGAACTTTTCACCCTTTGGTTTGGGCATTTGTAGGGCTTGTAGATGGAGTCCGTTCTGTGACAAGAAGCCTAAAACTATACAGGCTGAAGCAACAAACACAATCAGTTACTTCATGAGGAAATTGATGATGAAATCTGAAGTAACAGATTGCAAGGCATCACGCTGATTATGAGGCACAAAACTGTGCCAGTTCTGACCATCTGCAGTATGTTATTTTTTAAATTCTTCATTCTTTAGCTTTTTCTTTTAATTTTAATAATACTGTCAAAACAAAGCACTAGCCTATATTTCATAAACTGACAGTCATATCAATTCACATCTGTAGGCCGATATTTAGTTTGCTTAACTATGTCTAACTGTAAGGGCATATAATAATACATACAGTTTACTGACTGAAACAGAGACTCAGAGAATGTCCTATGCAAGAGGCCATGTTCAAACTAAAACAAAATTGGTGCCTGTGGCTTTTCATGAAACAAATTTAAGAAACTATTACATGGATTCATGTCTTACTATTAAATAAATACTGCAATTCCATGGTAAGCCGTGACTCTTCTAAGAGACCCTATCTGAACATTTCAAAGAAGCAATGCGAGTCTTTAGAAATGTAGAAAGATAACTAGAATGTAGAGTAAAGCTTAATTATCAGCTCACACTGCCACCACCACTCTCTGGGAACTAATGTCCCCAAAAGCTTGTAATTGACAAAACTCCCCAGTCTGCGGTACACTTACTCAAAAGCATATCACTGGTTATGGAAGGGGGAGGAAATTATTATTTGCTAGGAATGTGTACCATCTTTGTGCTGCTTAAATGCCCGACACTGAAAAACAGCAATAAATTACTCAACGTCACAACTATCCCTAGGAAATATATAGCAACAGATAAACTGAACTCTCTCACAGACACAGAGTAATCCATGTTTAAAGCTTCACAGATAACCTCAGCTGCTGCACAAACATCTTGTAGATCATGTAGTCCCTAATCCATTTTTTCTCAGTGTTACATGTGACACGAAAGAGGAATGAATGTGTGAGGAAATACGAGCTATTGAATCAAGACACACATTTACAAATACTGAAGTGTTTACATGAACATAACATTCAAGTGCAAGTTACATTTTGTGAGGAATTTGTATAATTTAAAGCTGCAGTTTAAAATACTGCTAGAAAGTTGTTGATTTATAAATGTAACTTCAAATACCAATTAGAAAGAAATATAGGCAACTCTGATCAATTTGAAAAAATAAATACTGATTTGCATTCCTGCTTACTTCACCACTACCCTTAACAGCAGTAGCTGAAGATCTACCCAGGCTTAATTCAAATCATCCTACAATGCAGATGAACTTCATGTTTTAATGTAAACAGCGCAAAAGGAAACAAATGTCAGACAGCCTGGCATTATAAAAGAAAGGGGTAAGAAAAGCTCTCCCGTTTACTGACAGCCAGTTTGTCACATCAATAATGATTCCTTAACCATAAACTCAAACAGAAATTGTAAAATCACGCGATAAGTACTTGAAAGCTATTCTGGAATGTTTCTAAATTGACAAAATTTAGAAGAAAGTCACAATAAAGTTGTGCACTTCAGAATATAAAGTGAACCTTAGTTCAGTTTCCCTGCAACAACGATATGTTGAAGTGACATGCTACCTTTATAATCTGTTTAAAATAGATTAACTAACAGAAGGCTCTGTAATAAAGTATTTAAATAATGCAGAAGTCCATGTACATATGCGGTGTACACACGCATGTACATTACTGGATTCAGATACTCTGCAAACATTAAGTAAGATTCCAGATACAACTGACTTTGCCCACCCTAATCTAAAACATTTACTTGATGTATCTGTAGTAGTTATCTTAGAGATTTTTAAATCTACATCCCAAACCAAACAGAATGGCACCGATATAGATCTGAACTCTATATAAATAAAAATGTAAATGTTCGTTTGTTCAAAATCTTAAATCTCTGAAAGTTCTTCACCGATTGCTTTGAAATTTTCACACAATGTTGCATTCGAATACGTGCGTGTTTTTATATACCTACTATTATATAGATGTCACACATTGCATTCGAATACGCACGTGTTTTAGATACCTACTATGGATTCTATATATTTGTATACAAATATGCAATTTTATATGTTTTTGTTATAACTTTCTTACTTCTTTTTCAGTGCAATCGATCTGCTTTAGTTCATCCAAATAATGCCTTGCAGAAGATCAAACTTAGGTCGTCGTACTCGCGGAGCGTAAGCAGTGCGATGAGTAATTGCAAATCAAACTGAGGAAGAACAGGCATCAGCGAACGAGTGAAACAGACAAACAATGGCTCAAATACGTGCCGAGGAAGCAGCAGAGCGACGTGCAGCCAGACTTGAGGATGCACAGTTGCGAGCACGGCAATCACGTTCTGCAACTTCAGATCTGCTTCGTTCTCCTCGATCGACACCAGCGGACGAAATAAATGCTTGCCTGAAAAAATTCTACTTTGTGGCGACACGTAAAGATGTTAAAATTAACTACAAATATGCGTGTCCAGCTGCAAAACGATCGATCAGCTGAGATATTCTCACATCAATTGCTGGAAATTGGGACCGGAAAGGTGCCGGTTGATCTGACCTCAGGACGAATTTCATTGCCTCATAACTTCTGCAATTTAGTGACGTCAAAAGAAGAATTGGTTGAAAAAGTATTTCCCAATATTCAAACCAATTATAAGAATCACGACTGGCTGACTGAACGGGCTATTCTTGCGGCCAAGTACAAAGACGTCTACGAACTTAAAAATATTATTCAGTCTAACATTCAAAGCGAGCCAGTCACATACAAGTCCGTCAACACTGTTGTGGAAGCAGATGAAGCGATTAATTATCCAACAGAATTTTTGAATTCACTCGATCTGCCAGGGATGCCACCACACGTAGTGCAATTGAAAATCGGCGTGCCAATTATCATGTTGCGAAATATCAACCAGCCAAAGCTTTGCAACGGCACGCGGCTTGCAGTAAAAAAATTAATGAGCAACATCATAGAAACAACAATCTTGACAGGACCTTTCAAAGGTGAAGATGTCCTCATTCCTCGCATTCCTAGGATTCCAACGGATATGCCATTTCAATTTAAGAGATTGCAATTTCCAATTCGATTGGCATTTGCAATCATCATCAACAAAGCTCAGGGCCAATCTTTAGAATTGTGCGGTTTAGATCTACACACAGATTGCTTCTCACATGGACAATTATATACTGCGTGTTCTAGAGTCGGCAAACCAGACAATCTCTATATCTGCACAGACAATGGAACAACAAAAAATATTGTATATCCACAAGCATTGTGAAATTAAACATATTAGAAACATGCGCTTTCTCTTTTCTTTCTTTTCCATTTAACCAGACTGAGCCACAGCAACGCGTGGTAGGTACAGCTAGTTTAAAATAAATAGAAATAATTGCAGCTGGATTACATGAGAGTGAGACTGTGAAAGACTATACAGCAGGAGGACACGTGACATAATTTGAAACTTCATACAAGAAACACAACTTATTCTATACAATGATGAAAGTCCATGCTGCATTTGTGAGAAAACACAGTTCCTGAAGCCAGTGCTGAAAATCTAAATGCCACACTTACAGTAATACTTTTCTTAAACATGTCTTATCTTTAATAGTCACACTGATTATTATACACAGAAAGTAAGCCAAGCTAAAGGGACTAAGTCTAATTTATGATATCAATTACTCTTGCACTGCAAGGAGCTCTGATATTAGGTGTGGAAAACAAAGCCTTATTAATCAGCTTTCTAATGTCAGAGAGATGTTTAACAAGTCACCACTGTTAATGCTCTAGGTTTGCACTACAGCAGTAACACTGGTCAATCTGAATAAAATGTTTCACAGCTTTTAAAGCCATATGCACTTTCCACTGCTCTTTTTCGGTGGCAGTAGAAAGTGTGTTGCAGCTTTTAAAACTATAATGCATTTAAGTATTCTAATACTGTTTTTTTTCTCTAAACTTTGGTAATGCATGGGCGCACCTAAACTCCATGCACTACAAAGAATTATGAGCGGGCCTCTCCTAGCATAACTTAGCTGCTGTGTTTTCAACATGGATGTCAAATTTCACCTCTTGAGATACCCTTTCAAGATGATTTTTGTGGCATCCATATCTGTAACACAAACTGGTTATGATAAAAGACCCAATCATGCTCACCTCACAGTTCTTCAGCATTTTAAGAGATCACCTACCTATCTTCTGCATTCCTCTATACTGTAAGTGGTCAGCTAACTATCCTCAGCATTCATCACTGTTTTAAGTGGCTGCATACCCATCCTAAGTGTTGGAAATGGTCACCTAACATCCTCAGTGTTATAAGTGGTCATCGACCCATCTTGTGTGCATTCCTCAGTGTTGTAAGTAGTCAGCAAACTACCCTCCATTCTATTTGGTGTTGAAAGTGGTCACCTGTCACCAGTGTTCCTTAGTACTGGAAGTGGTCACCGAACTGCCTTCAGTTCTACTTGGTGTTGGAAGTGGTCACCTACCCATCCTCAGTACTGCAAGTAGTAACTTAATTCTCCTCAGCGTATGTGAGTCAGTATGGTATTCCTAAATGTCGTAACTGATCACCTACTCATCCTCTGTGTTGTAAATGGTCACCCACCTGTCCTCAGTGTTGAAAGTAGTAATCTAGTAATCCACTGGTCTTTATGTTGGAAGTGGTTGCATAACTTTCCTAAGTGCTGGAAGTGGTCACATATCATTTGCATCATTGTAAGAGGTTGCCACCTATACACACAGTGTGTCTCATTATTGTAAGTGGTAAACAAGAAGTACATGAACTCTCATTTGGGTAACTATGAAAAAATATCTAATCGCTAAAGAGATTCCATGACATGAAGAATTATGAATTGTGGTATCCTTACTTCTCAGTTAAATAGCTGAAAGAAGATCTGGAAAGCTGAAAAACCCACAACAGCTAAAATCCATTACACATACCCCCCCCCCCAAATAAAATAAAATAAAAAACTCATTGGTATACTGTAATCTGATAACTTCTACCCATAGTCTATTATTCAGCATGTTGCCCAACCCTCCCTAAAGAAGCAGGCATTTCTGCTTCATAATTTTGTGAATAATGTAAACATAACTTCACATATGAGTAAGTGTCCAGCCTCACTTTACTACACAAATAGATACCACTAGACCTCATTGCATTACATGGGTTTACTGAAAGCAGAGGACAACCTGTCTCACCTGCCATTTAAGTGCACTTAGCTTTGTTCACCTCCCTAAAGTCTCCTTTTGTCCAATGTCCAATACCCTCTTCACAGTACACTGCATTTACCTAATTTCTGAAGGATACAATAAACTTAATTGCCCTATAAATACATGTACAATTCCATCCCTGTGTCCACACTCACCTTTTGCCCATGTATTCCATACCCTCCTGAATATTTGTTTGTGCAAAACTGCAGTGAGATTGGGCCTTCTGCCCTTGCTCTACTGTTTTCAACTGTTTTCTGCATTTTCTGATTAACTAAAAATAATATTTGATGCAGACCTCTTTGTTTAAACTGTGCATTTTACTGCATTTTTAGGCTTTCTGCTAATCAAATTCCTCTTACAACTATAATTACTGTTCATCTGCTTGTTTTGTTCATTTTATTTGGTTGCTGCATTTGAAAAACACTACCATAGACTAGGTTCAGTTTTTTTACTGAATCTAGTACTGTTTGTGACTTTTGAAGCTTGTAAAACAGTTACTTTTGTCTGGAGAGCCCCCCCCCCCGTACCCTTGTAGTAGGAAGGTACAGTTTGGACTGATCTAGCTAGCATTACTATTGCAGGGCTCTGTTTAGGGCGTTTTGACTGAATAATTTGAACTTTGGTGGTTTCCTGTTTTTTCTGCTTTAAAAAGCCTGTGTTTGAACTGGTTTGTGCTCATCTGTGCCTGCTTATGCATCGCGCACTACTGTGCGGAGGGAATGCCAGTTACAGACATCTGCTCTCTAGCCTCGCAAATATTATCTAAACCAAAGCTCTTTGCATCTAAACCTACCAATACCTTCCCCTGCTGTATTCCCTCAAATTGTTATAGCCAGGCCAAGATTATTCCTAGGACTACGAACTGTCAGTTTCCCTGTTTCTCCTACCAGCCTGGTTGAAGTGGGTCTACTAGGAAGTGTAGCAAATGCCTCATGTACACTGACATCCCCTACTTATAAATCATTCCTGTACCACTTGTGAGAGATGCACCTACTTTATTAATATGGAATCACAGATTTCTCACTCAACAGACAGCAATACAGAGTGGGTTGTCAGCCCACTTCATAGGTTCATAGGTCTGTACTAGGCAAACTGCCCTACAGCCTTTACAAGCCTAGCCCACAGAAGTGCCCTGGCATCATGCTGCCATTAGTTCCCGGTGCCTCTATCAAGTAGAGCCACTGAATCCCCGGGGTGAACTTTCTATTTCCTATCCACTCATCAAGATTTCTCTTAAAAAGGGCCAGTGAGGTGCTCTGCTCGACATGTATGGGAAGTCTGTTCCAGAGCATGGGCAGTCTCTGGGTTATGAACTTGTCCCTCCAGCATGTTCTGTTGATTGTGGTAATGAGGTTGAGGTCCCTGGAGTATGTGGTGTGGAGGGATTGGGATTTCTTTAGGTGTAACATTTCTGACAGGGCTGGGTCAGATATGGCTTTGTAAGTCAAGCAGAGATCGCCTTTAAATATACGATATGAGGCAGAGAAAAGCTGGAGTTGTTTGGAGTCTGTCCATGTAGGGCATGTGTTTAAGGTCTAGGATCCTCTTCGTGAGGTACTTCTGTGGCCTTTCCAGCTGTTGCAGGTGTTTAGTGAGGTACATGCCAAATGGGGCACTATACTCTATGACTGGTCTAATGAGGGAAGAGGGAGATGATGACCTCATTCTTCCTGGATGCAAAACCCTTGGTAATGAGATGTGCTACACAGGAGATTCTGACCAGAGTGGTAATGTAGTGATCAAAGGAGAGGTTGCTCTCAACCTGTGTCCCCAGATCTCTTATAATGCCATCAGTGTTCAGTGGGCTACCATCAATGTGGTAATTAGTGGGAACTCAGTTTTTCCCAAAGGGTATGATGATGCATTTTTTGGCATTAAGCTTAAGGCCATGGTTTTGACACCAGTTATTGGTTTCAGTGAGGCCTTTCTATAGGATGTCTACATCACTTGGGGGAGTTAACAATGGCTCCCAGCTTGCAATCATTGGTGAACTTGGTCAGCCAGAGTCCCTCCATGTTGGCCTGGACTTCTGAAAAGTAGATGCCAAACAGAAGAGGACCCAGGACCGATCCCTGTGGGACTCCACTCGTGACTGTGAGCCAATTTGCAACCCAGCTAGTGATATAGGGGGTTGATGCCTAGTTAGCTTGGTGAGTCTATCAATAATTCCCGAGAATGGTATCAAAGGCCTTGGTCAGATCGAGGTAGGCTGTATGAACTGCCTTGCCCTCATCTACAGCTCTGGTGACTTGACTCAAAGTAGTCAACCAGGTTGAGCAGGCATGATCTACCCTTCACAAAACCAAACTGCGTGAGATCCAGAGTTTAATTAGGTCCATGATGATGCTCTCCACAGCCTTACACATCAGACTTGTCAGGCTAATGGGGCGATAAATTCCCAGGGTCTGTAGTCACTCACGCTTTATGGAGAGGGAGGACTGTAGCAGTGCGCCATTCTGTAGGAACAAAGCCTGAGGTGAGGCTGTGATTGAACAGGGCACATGTGTGGTGCCACTTCACGTTGTAGTTCATGTAGAATATAGCCAGGGACATTGTCGGGTCCTATGGAAGCTGTATTCTTGGTCTTGGACAATGCAACTTTAACCTGTGCTGCAGTAATGCTGGGTGCCTGGCATTCTTCCGGTATTGTGATTGGTCCTTTGGGGGGGGGGGGGTAAAGTTGGTACTGAATCTGTTGGCCAGTATGTTGGCAACATCTGTTGGCTCAGTATAGGAGGTACCACTGTGTAGTAACTCAGAGCAGATCTGGGTATTGCTGTGGAGATTCTTGATATAACTGTAGAAGTCTTTGTGGTTGTTTTTAGTGTCTGCCGCAATTCTGCCTTCATAGCTAGTTTTAGAGGTTTTGATGAGGGATCTTAACTTTTTGCTGAGACTAATAAGGGAGTTTTTCTAGTCTTGGGACTTCACCTTTTTCTGCAACAGTTTCTTCCTTCTGTTGTAGAGTTTGTTAATGGCAGGGGACCGCTAGATTGGCTTCCTTTTTTTTTTTTTTTTTTTTTTTTTTTTTTGGAGGAGAGCGTCTTGGTTCTAATGGGTATGGCTAGTTCCATGCACTTATGTATGTGTTCGTACAGTGCATTGGTGTAGGATTCGGAGGTCGTGCACCTATTTTCCATTTACATGGGTGCCATGAAGTTAGCAACCTCTGTTTTTTAGGCACCCAAAGTCAGCTTTGAAGAAGTTTTTCATGGCGTTTACCTTTGCTGTTGGTGCAGGTGAGATGTGAATTTCTATGGTAATTAGTTTGTGGTCAGATCTAACCAGGGAGGAATTGACTATTGGTGTTGAGCAACAGTTGCCCATGTTAGTAATAACCAGGTCAAGGATGTTGCTTCCTCTAGTGGGGATAAGAATGAGCTGGTCCAGGGCATTGGAATTAATGACTTCCAGGAAGCGATGGGTAAGTGTATTGGTGCAGGAGTAGTTTTCCCAGTTGATGGAGGGGTAGCTGAAGTCACCCAGTATGACAGTGTTGGATTGGACCCTAATAGGGTGCTTAGGAACGTGGAATGTGAGTATTGGGACATGTTTGGGGACCTATAGCAGGCTAGGACTTGAATCGCTGTCTTACCCAATGTTAGTTGTACCTGAAGTATCTCAGATGCGTTATGAGGTGTGCATACCCTTTATGAATATGGAGATGCCACCGCCTTTGGAGCTTTGGTCCATGTTCTGAGGCCAAAAGGTGTGGAATGAGTTATAGCCCGGTAGTGCAGGGGTGCTTTCTGCTGCTTTAAACCAGGTCTCCATTACAGCACAAATGTCGAAGTTCTCCATTTTGAGGAGTGCTTTGAGACACTGCATCTTGAGATTTAGACTTATAGCATTGAGCAGCATATCCCTCAGATTGCATTTATTTATAGCTGTTACGGTGATAATTTGGTCTTTGAACACCACCTAAAAAAGGCACTCTAGAGGTGGTAAGAGCCTTAGCCAGTAACCGGAAACCTAGGGGTGACAGATGCAGACCATCTCTGGCAAAACATAGATGTCTGTCAATCATGTCATCCTAAGCAGATAGATACTGGATCCCCTTAGAATGACACCAGAAACTTAGCCAATTGTTGAAGTCAATAATATTCTGCTTGTACTGTGGTATCATTCTGGGCAACAGTAGGATGCTGCTCAGGGCTAGGGTCATACCTGCCTGGGCCACATAATCTGAGAGCACCTCCATGTCTCCTTTCATGTAGTCCAGGGATGTGAGTCTCAGGTCATTCACACCCACATGGACAATGGCAGAGTCATACTTGTACTTGTTGTGGAATGACCTGACTGCGTGTGTTGTGTCAGATCCTGGCACTTGACAGACAGCTATTACCTTCTCCTTATTCAACCTAGTGAGTGGGACATCAGTGTGCCTCACTATCAAGTCACCTATGACTACTGTATTGGGCAAGCTGTTTTGCCTTATGGGCTTAGATTGAGGGGCACACTGTGTAGGTGAGCTGTGTGTCTTGTGATTTGTGCTGTGTTGTGGTGGTTGAGTGCGTTTCTGATTTGGAGGTCTCTGCTGTTTGGGTAGATTTCTATTGAGAGCTTCCGCGAAGGTGGGTGTGTGGTTTGTGTTTTTATGTGAGAGCTGTGATGGTGAGTGTTCTGGAGGGTTATGTGTTCCATGTGGTGTGGACCGTCTCCTCTTGACCAGCTATTCTAGTCTTGGCTGCAGAGTGCATGTCTTCCAGTTTGGATACATAAGTGCATCTCTCACAAGTCCGCCTGTTGGGAGATAAGAGGAGAGGGTTGTCTGTGTACATGAGGCAGTTGCTACACTGCCTCAGAATGCCCAAGTTCACCAGGTTAATAGGAGAAAGCACAGGGAACTGACCTTTACACATGCCAGGAGGGATGGTCATTATTAATAAGCACTGGAGCTGTTTCCTGATAGGACATTTAGTGGTATTAGCACTTATGTGTGCTACAATAATTGCTACAAGAAGCCAGATGAAGGGCTAGGCAAATAAGCTAGTTAAATGCAAGAGAGAAGAGAACTAGCAAGATCTAAGGGAAAAACTGAAGAGCAGACTTTCTGACACTGGTAATAGTTTACCCTAGCTTAGTGGCACTGCACGGCACACAAACATGTGCTTTTAAAGCAGAAAGTTGAAAGGCAGCTAGAAGCCACTCCTCTTGTGGTAGATAGGCTACCTAGTGCTTACCACTCCCACTGATAAGCTGAGAGCCTTCTCTCTAACATACAAAGGTCTGGGGAACTCAAACTACAATACAGTCCTGAATACAGCAAATCTGTATCTGGACTACTCCAGTAACAGGAAAGGTAGGAAAACAAGCTAGAACTTTTTTTTTTTTTTAACCACAACTCCTACTCATGACACACAGCATAAACATAGACCAACATATGCGGACGATCTACCTAAACACCACAGACCACCAAAACACAAATACTAAACCAAGCACAACACCAAAAACACATAATAACACAAGCACAATCAAACCATCAAAGCCCATAAAGCAACACAGATCCACTCCAAATACCTTATTCATAGCAGACTCTATAGTGAGACACACAGATGTCCCCCTCACCAGGCTGAACAAGGAGAAAGTCATGGTTAGCAGTTTTCTGGTGCTGGGAGTCGTCAGATCACACAGGCAGTCATAGTACATGCTGGTGTGAATGACTTGAGACGTACCTCCCTGGACTACATGAAGAGAGAGAGGATTGAGCTGTGTGTCACAGGTGGGTTTGTCCCTAGCCTTGAGCAGCATATTACCCTCACCTATGATATCATCACATTATAAAACAGAAAATCACTGGCTTAGTTTCTGGTGTCATTCTAAGGGAATCCAGTTTCTGCCTGCCTGGGATAACATGATCAATGGACCTCAATGGTTTGCCAGAGATGGTCTTCATCTATCACTCCTAGGATTTCAGCTACTGGCAAAGGCTCTTGCCAGTCCCATAGTGCCTTATTTAGGCAATGTCACAAGGACAAAATTCCTAATCTAAAAATTTCAACAAAAAACAACCTCAATGTAATGCTGCTAAACACTAGGAGTCTTAGCATGAAACTGCACTCACTGGAAGCATTCCTCACCTTAGAAGACACGGACATCTGTGCAGTCACAATGACCTGGTTCAGGGCTGTGGACAGCACCCGAGCCATACCAGGTTACACCTCCTACCACACATTCTGACCACAAATGGAAGGCATGAAAACTAAAGGAAGTGGTGCAACAATATTCATTAAAGATAAATACACCTCCACATTGGTTAAACAGTATGATTCCTTGGAGGCACTTCAGGTGCAACTATTGGCACGACACCTATTCAAGTCATTGCCAGCTACAGGACCCCTTCCATGAATCAGGACACCAACTCTGCCTACTTGGATCTACTGGAATCCATCAAGATACATCCGAACACCATGGTTTTGGGTGATTTTATATTACCTATCCACTGACTGGGTAAATAACTCATGCTCAGACTCACTTGCCCAAGGTTTCCTTGAGTTCATTAACTCTTCATACAGACTACTCAGAGGCGATCTCTGACTCTGCTTTATTGATGGCTCACTGGTTATTTGCTCTAAAGACCTTAACCTAGTACGACATTAACGGAACCTGCTGGAGGGACACATTTGTCTCCCAGAGATTACCACACCTGTGGAACAGACTCCCATTTCATGTAAGGCAGAGCACCTCTATGCCCCTCTTCATGCGCAATCTGGATGACTGGAAGGGTAACTGTAAATTGACCCTGTCTCTCTCTTGGACAGGAGCAATAGGTGCTATTTTGGAAACAAGGGCAGAACTTTAAGAGCTCTAGGAACATTAGCCTAGTAACCTCCTAAGATCCTATGTCTCTGTGAACCCCCTCCCAAACACACTCATTCCAGTAGCCCATTCTGTGGGTCCATCAGCCTCTCTGTGAAGTAGCACTGCCCATTCAATGGGTCCATCAGCCTCTTTGTGAAGTAGCACTTTTACTGATCAGAAAATGCTGAGTACCTACGCTTCCCTCTGTCTTTCCTGTTTAACACAACTCCTTTCACATCACCCTGACATGATCTTGTCACCTTTGGTCTCCAGACAGAAGAGCTCCAGTTCCTCTAGCCTTTGGTCAGCTTATTTATCCATCAACCCAGGCACCTTTGTGGTAATTTTCACCCTGAAGTCTGGTGTCCTTAAAAAGTGTACAGCATCCAGAACTGCGCACACGTCTCAAGGTGTGGTCTGACCAAGGCCCAGTACAACAGAAGCATTATCCACTCATTTTTGGAATCTATCCCCCGAGGGTATACACCAACATTTTGTCTGCTTCAGACACTACCCTTTCACCTTTCTTCTGGTAGCCCAGTCTAGGTGTGATCAATTCTCCTAGAGCCTTTTCTTGCTCTGTTGCCATGAGTTCCAGTCCCGTTGTCCAGCTGACACTTAACCAGGTTTGTTGTGTCTCAACTGCAGTACTCTGCATTTGTCTGTAATGAACCTGAAATGTCACTTTTCTGCCTACTTGGTCAGCTTTCTCCATTCTTTCAGTTTAGACTCTTCTCTCCATCCTTTACTGCTAATTTGCCTTGTACCATGTTTGAAGATATTAATCATGTGTTTTACTTGGCTCCCTAGCTAAATGTCAGGACTTGAGATGTCAAGTCCCAATATGACAAAAAAGACTGAAAATGCAAGAAAAGAGCAAATATACATCATTATTCTCATTTGAGCTTATTTCTGGCAGCAAGGCAAGCCTCCCTGCATCGCCCCATCTGTGGAGTAAGCCACCTTCATCCCCAAAGTTATATATACCAAACCCTCGACTGCCATACTATGGAGAAAAGGGAATATTCTGAGAAATGGCAATCACAGATTTACTATATGCAAGTTCAGATTTTCAGCAATTCAGTCTGCACGTTACAGGAGCCATCAAACTGGGTCCCGACCTTTCAAATGATTACCATTCTACTCACTAAAAATAAGCCTGAAGATAACACCCTGAAAATTACTGAACTTCGAACTAACTGTCCAGGTACTCCACTAGTCAACTTGCTTGTTCTCCTGATGATTTCCCTCGGACCACAATCCTGCAGGGTTCAGGTCCAATCCATCAAACATGGGGTGATTTAGTTCCTTAATGTTGGCCCTGCCCCTGGACCCCTTCAGTTTTTCTACCAGACATCTAGGTGGGATTCAGTCAAAGGTCTTGGAGAAATCATGGTATACTACACCTAGCTTTACTCACTAGTCAAAATCACCTATATGCAAACCTGCACTGGTTGCTGTCCTGGAGCCTGCCTTTCAGGATTCCCTCAATGACCCCCCCCCCCTTTGCTATTAAATGATTCCTGCTCCCCTCCTACAAGTGTGCTACATTTTTTCTCAAGTCTTTATACTCTTCTGCACTGGCCAGGGGAGCTGTGAAAATGGCCAACCATCTGGTTATTGTGCTTCATCTTCCCCAAGGAAAGCCAGTTCCCCATCCACCCCCCCCCCTTTATCTTGGTGCCTGTCCACTGCTCTTTCCATACTTCCCTACCTATTTCACAGTATGGGGCCCTCCCGCTGCAGTCTTTCGGGAAGACTGAAACAAAGTATCCATGCAGCTCATCTGTTTTTTTCCAATTCCTTGGAGATCTCATTCCCATCTTTGCTCAGCCTGATACAAGTCTAACCCTCCCTTCCCTCCTTTCAGCTGTATACCCAAAAAGAACTTGCTCCCTTTCCTGATCCTCTCTGTCAATTTCCTTTCAACTTGTGAATTTTTTGCCCTTCTGCTAGACATCCTTGTTCGGTCTCCCCTTTCTACCTCCTGCCTGCCCTTGTCTTTTATGTAACTGTTAGCCTTATATTTCTACGTAGCGATCTTCTTCACATTTCCCACAACTCCCCTATCTTCCTACTCGGACTCCTTGCACTGCAAAATAGTACTACCCACCCATGGCTAGAATCACTCACTTGTTTTTGTTCATCTACTGTGTTCTTTTTTTGTGTGTTTTATCCTACCTAATTTTCCTCTTATGCCTTTTACACCAATTCCTCCCCTCCCCTTCCCTCTCCATCTAATCTTAAACGTATAACTGATGACATGCATCTTTGCAGCTGAGCAATTAGCCGGATTGAGAAAGTTTTACTGTGCTACTAAAGCCTTAAATCAGATGGTTTCTGTGTCACAGTAATCTTTTCCGATTCGGATTGTGCTCTCCCATTACGGTTTTCCACAGGTGGTGGCATAGCATGGAGAGTGGTCTTGTTGTAAAGTTGCATTCTAATGCATCAGTCTGGGGAAGGGGTTAATGCTGATTAGCCGTATAATCACCCCCAGAAATGGAAGTTGCTGTGGAAGAACTCAGCAACTTTTTTTTTTTTTCAAGGAGGAAAATGTGAATGCTTTTATTTCTTTTTTTTCTAGTCCTCCCAGTTGTTTACTGTGATAGTCTGACTAACCATATGCTCATTTTCAACACAGACCCAGGTAGAAATGCTCCAATGCTGCATTCAGTTTAGTATCAAGTTTCAAAAACAAGAATATGATTGACAATAGAGCAAATTATAACAAGTATTTGCAGTTATAAAACTTAAGGTCAATACAATTACAGGTAAACCATTTGATGAAAAAAATGATGAACAAGTAACAGGGATCAGTCTCAGAAAGGAAAAGGAGAAAAATAGAGATGGAGACGGGTTACTTACAAGGACAAATCCAGTTCGATTCTAAAAATGAGTTTTAAGTTTGAGAAGAAATTTGGTATGCTTGAGTTCATTGCTGATGTCTGGACTTGCACAGAGTTCCACAGCCTGGCTATGAAAAGAACAAAAAAAAAAAAAAAAGAACCTCTACAGTGATTGATTGATTTGACTATGCCTACAAGGATTTGATGCTGTGATCCAATGGGTCTGGAAGGATTGTATTCAGTAATGATAGTGGAGAGTGTTGAACGTTTAGAAGTTTATAGAGCAAGTTCTGCATCATCCTAAAACAGTATTAATAAGTGCTTTAGTTCTAACCACCTAATGTATACAGTGCTGAACCAGCATTAATACGTGCTTTAGTTCTAACCAGCTAATGTATACAGTGCTGAACCAGCATTAATACGTGCTTTAGTTCTAACCAGCTAATGTATACAGTGCTGAACCAGCGTTAATACGTGCTTTAGTTCTAACCAGCTAATGTATAGAGTGCTGAACCAGTGCTAATAAGTGCTTTAGGTCTAACCACCTAATGTATACAGTGCTGAACCAGCATTAATACGTGCTTTAGTTCTAACCAGCTAATGTATACAGTGCTGAACCAGTGCTAATAAGTGCTTTAGTTCTAACCACCTAATGTATACAGTGCTGAACCAGCATTAATACGTGCTTTAGTTCTAACCAGCTAATGTATACAGTGCTGAACCAGCGTTAATACGTGCTTTAGTTATAACCAGCTAATGTATACAGTGCTGAACCAGCGTTAATAAGTGCTTTAGTTATAACCAGCTAATGTATTCAGTGCTGAACCAGCGTTAAGTGCTTTAGTTCTAACCAGCTAATGTATACAGTGCTGAACCAGTGCTAATAAGTGCTTTAGTTCTAACCACCTAATGTATACAGTGCTGAACCAGCATTAATACGTGCTTTAGTTCTAACCAGCTAATGTATACAGTGCTGAACCAGCGTTAATACGTGCTTTAGTTATAACCAGCTAATGTATACAGTGCTGAACCAGCGTTAAGTGCTTTAGTTATAACCAGCTAATGTATACAGTGCTGAACCAGCATTAATAAGTGCTTTAGTTCTAACCAGCTAATGTATAGAGTGCTGAACCAGTGCTAATAAGTGCTTTAGTTCTAACCACCTAATGTATACAGTGCTGAACCAGCATTAATACGTGCTTTAGTTCTAACCAGCTAATGTATAGAGTGCTGAACCAGTGCTAATAAGTGCTTTAGTTCTAACCACCTAATGTATACAGTGCTGAACCAGCATTAATCGTGCTTTAGTTCTAACCAGCTAATGTATACAGTGCTGAACCAGCGTTATCGTGCTTTAGTTATAACCAGCTAATGTATACAGTGCTGAACCAGCGTTAATAAGTGCTTTAGTTATAACCAGCTAATGTATACAGTGCTGAACCAGCATTAATAAGTGCTTTAGTTCTAACCACCTAATGTATACAGTGCTGAACCAGCATTAATACGTGCTTTAGTTCTAACCAGCTAATGTATACAGTGCTGAACCAGCGTTAATACGTGCTTTAGTTATAACCAGCTAATGTATACAGTGCTGAACCAGCGTTAATAAGTGCTTTAGTTATAACCAGCTAATGTATTCAGTGCTGAACCAGCGTTAATAAGTGCTTTAGTTCTAACCAGCTAATGTATACAGTGCTGAACCAGTGCTAATAAGTGCTTTAGTTCTAACCACCTAATGTATACAGTGCTGAACCAGCATTAATACGTGCTTTAGTTCTAACCAGCTAATGTATACAGTGCTGAACCAGCGTTATCGTGCTTTAGTTATAACCAGCTAATGTATACAGTGCTGAACCAGCGTTAAGTGCTTTAGTTATAACCAGCTAATGTATACAGTGCTGAACCAGCATTAATAAGTGCTTTAGTTCTAACCAGCTAATGTATAGAGTGCTGAACCAGTGCTAATAAGTGCTTTAGTTCTAACCACCTAATGTATACAGTGCTGAACCAGCATTAATACGTGCTTTAGTTCTAACCAGCTAATGTATAGAGTGCTGAACCAGTGCTAATAAGTGCTTTAGTTCTAACCACCTAATGTATACAGTGCTGAACCAGCATTAATACGTGCTTTAGTTCTAACCAGCTAATGTATACAGTGCTGAACCAGCGTTAATACGTGCTTTAGTTATAACCAGCTAATGTATACAGTGCTGAACCAGCGTTAATAAGTGCTTTAGTTATAACCAGCTAATGTATACAGTGCTGAACCAGCATTAATAAGTGCTTTAGTTCTAACCACCTAATGTATACAGTGCTGAACCAGCATTAATACGTGCTTTAGTTCTAACCAGCTAATGTATACAGTGCTGAACCAGCGTTAATAAGTGCTTTAGTTCTAACCAGCTAATGTATACAGTGCTGAACCAGCGTTAACAAGTGCTTTAGTTCTAACCAGCTAATGTATGCAGTGCTGAACCAGCGTTAAGTGCTTTAGTTCTAACCAGCTAATGTATAGAGTGCTGAACCAGTGCTAATAAGTGCTTTAGTTCTAATCAGCTAATGTATAGATTGCTGAACCAGCGTTAATACGTGCTTTAGTTATAACCAGCTAATGTATACAGTGCTGAACCAGCGTTAAGTGCTTTAGTTATAACCAGCTAATGTATACAGTGCTGAACCAGCATTAATAAGTGCTTTAGTTCTAACCAGCTAATGTATAGAGTGCTGAACCAGTGCTAATAAGTGCTTTAGTTCTAACCACCTAATGTATACAGTGCTGAACCAGCATTAATACGTGCTTTAGTTCTAACCAGCTAATGTATAGAGTGCTGAACCAGTGCTAATAAGTGCTTTAGTTCTAACCACCTAATGTATACAGTGCTGAACCAGCATTATCGTGCTTTAGTTCTAACCAGCTAATGTATACAGTGCTGAACCAGCGTTAATACGTGCTTTAGTTATAACCAGCTAATGTATACAGTGCTGAACCAGCGTTAATAAGTGCTTTAGTTATAACCAGCTAATGTATACAGTGCTGAACCAGCATTAATAAGTGCTTTAGTTCTAACCACCTAATGTATACAGTGCTGAACCAGCATTAATACGTGCTTTAGTTCTAACCAGCTAATGTATACAGTGCTGAACCAGCGTTAATAAGTGCTTTAGTTCTAACCAGCTAATGTATACAGTGCTGAACCAGCGTTAACAAGTGCTTTAGTTCTAACCAGCTAATGTATGCAGTGCTGAACCAGCGTTAAGTGCTTTAGTTCTAACCAGCTAATGTATAGAGTGCTGAACCAGTGCTAATAAGTGCTTTAGTTCTAATCAGCTAATGTATAGATTGCTGAACCAGCGTTAATACGTGCTTTAGTTATAACCAGCTAATGTATACAGTGCTGAACCAGCGTTAATAAGTGCTTTAGTTATAACCAGCTAATGTATACAGTGCTGAACCAGCATTAATAAGTGCTTTAGTTTTAACCACCTAATGTATACAGTGCTGAACCAGCATTAATACGTGCTTTAGTTCTAACCAGCTAATGTATACAGTGCTGAACCAGCGTTAATAAGTGCTTTAGTTCTAACCAGCTAATGTATACAGTGCTGAACCAGCGTTAACAAGTGCTTTAGTTCTAACCAGCTAATGTATGCAGTGCTGAACCAGCGTTAAGTGCTTTAGTTCTAACCAGCTAATGTATAGAGTGCTGAACCAGTGCTAATAAGTGCTTTAGTTCTAATCAGCTAATGTATAGATTGCTGAACCAGTGTTAATAAGTGCTTTAGTTCTAATCAGCTAATGTATATAGTGCTGAACCAGTGTTAATAAGTGCTTTAGTTCTAACCAGCTAATGTATACAGTGCTGAACCAGCATTAATAAGTGCTTTAGTTCTAACCAGCTAATGTATAGAGTGCTGAACCAGTGCTAATAAGTGCTTTAGTTCTAATCAGCTAATGTATACAGTGCTGAACCAGTGTTAAGTGCTTTAGTTCTCGCCAGTTAATGTATACAGTGCTGACCCAGCGTTAATAAGTGCTTTAGTTCTAACCAGCTAATGTATACAGTGCTGAACCAGTGTTCAAGTGCTTTAGTTCTAACCAGTTAATGTAAACAGTGCTGAACCAGCGTTAAGTGCTTTAGTTCTAACCAGCTAATGTATAGAGTGCTGAACCAGTGCTAATAAGTGCTTTAGTTCTAATCAGCTAATGTATACAGTGCTGAACCAGTGTTAATAAGTGCTTTAGTTCTAACCAGTTAATGTATACAGTGCTGAACCAGCGTTAATAAGTGCTTTAGTTCTAACCAGCTAATGTATAGAGTGCTGAACCAGTGCTAATAAGTGCTTTAGTTCTAATCAGCTAATGTATACAGTGCTGAACCAGTGATAATAAGTGCTTTAGTTCTAACCAGTTAATGTATACAGTGCTGAGCAATGAATTTTACAATGAGCGTTGGCTGGAAATTTGGCAATTACTTTATAGGTCTGTTCCAGCTTACATGGATGACTTTTAGGAATATTGCCTAATAAAGTAGGGAAGTACAAAAGGGTAGAGCTTCTGCAGGTAACAGATGTCCTAACTCAATTACGCAAGTTTTAGATTTACATGGCAAGCTTAGCTTTTTGTGAATTTCTAAAGTGACATAATCAACAGGTTTGTTGAAATGAAGTTTATGAACTATAATGACACTAAGCAGCTCAGCATGGTCAACTTGTTCAACTGGTATTCCCGACTGAGAGGTAATAGAGATGTCACCTAGGTCAAAATACAACGGCTTTGCTTTACTGACTCAAAGAAGTTGTGCATCTTTAGCCACTTTTCAGGCTGTTGTAAAATATTTTGAGTAGTAAGCTGCAGTTGGTTGAGGGAAGTGGTGCTACAGATAGTCCAGTAGGCAAAGGAATCTACCCCTAAGTCAATACTGAGGATGTATGTGCACGTCATTATTTAAGTCATTAAATAAGACTGGTCAAAATATGGATTCCTGAGAACACATATGGTGGCAAATAAGAAGTAAGAATAAGTGTGCACCCATTTAAGAGACAGAGAATGGCTTGAGAGGTAGCTTTTGATTCACTTTAAGGAGCAAGTACTAAGGTCCATGTGACTTGGTCTGTGGAGAAGGTTATGGGATACCATATCAAAGGCCTTAGAAAGATCAATGAAAAGAAAGGCTGTATAAAGTCCTTTACTTTTGTGATGGTAGTAAGTACCATTGAGAAAGGATAATGAGGTTGTTTTTGTGCAGTAATCTTGGATGAAATCCATTCTGTGCGAGTCTTAGCAGGTTGTTTGTTATTATATGGTGCAGAAGGTGTGTATATACATATTTCTCAAGTATTTTTCAAAGAGGAGGAAGTCTGACAATAGGCCTGCAGTTACATAAGTTGTGTGCATCACTTTTATGGAAAGATGTACTACAGGACTGTTTCCAAAGCTGGGATACATACATTTCTGTGACAGATCTATTGATTAGGATGGCTGTAGGGTAAGTCGCTACTTCAGAAGCAAGTTGGAGATATTCTGCTGGATGCTGGTCTGGAGGCAGACATGTAGGTTTTAGACACGAACATTTTCAGAGTTAAATATTCCATTAGGCAGGTCTATAGTAAATGGGAAAGTGTTTGATTTGGACTGCTACAGACAGAGTAGTTGGTAGGGTCAAAGTGTTTACTAAAGATGTTAGCAACATTTGTGTCTGTTTCATATGAGAGCGATTGGGTATCACTTTTCTGCCAAGCCTTATTAGTTTACTACTATTTGGAACCATGCGGCGGTGTGTGTGTGTGTGTGTGTGTGTGTGTGTGTGTGTGTGTGTGTGTGTGTGTGTGTGTGTGTGTGTTCACGCATGCATCTGTATGGGCATGAAAGCAGCTGAAGGGACTACAACAGGTAGATATGGGATGACAACTGTGTGTGCGTGAGTGTGTTTAACCATAAGTACTGGTCTCTGGATTTGTATTTTCATGAGTGAGCGAGTGTGTGGAGCTTGTTTGTGGATGTTTGGTTGCATTTGTGTGTATGTGTACCTATTCAGGGTGCCTATGCCACTGTGATGAATGGACTGGAAGGGTGAACATTAGTGCTGCGAGGTCTGACTGTGCAATGTTCAATTCAAAGACAAGGCAATGATGCAGTTTGTGTGTGTCTCTCCCTTGTCTCTTAAGAAATTCTCGACATTTCTCTAGTTGTCCAACCAGCACTGGCCAATTATCAAAGGTAGAGGGAATCCTTATGAATCCTACAGACTTAGTACCTCTGTCTCAGGGGTTATGCAAATCCTGTTTCTGGCATGCAGCTGACCTTTCTGCCAGGTCTCACCTTCATCCTCTTACAAGTCCCAAGGTCTTCTATGTCCACTACAGCTGCCAGTCATTATACTCCCCAGGCATCTCATCAGTGGGCTGGCTGCTAGTACAGTTAAGACTTCTGTGAATGTTACCTCTAAACTCCTTTAGACATGTCTATGAATACATCCTGGCCCTGCTTGTTACACACATTATACTGCCCTTTGCCTTTCATCCCTTAAATTTTCCCACCCATTCCTGTCTGCAGACCTCCTGCTGCCTCCTCATGCTCTATAGTTCCTACTGTCTTGTCTCACCTGACTAGCCAATCAACTGCCATCTCTAGCTCCCATATTCTCCCATGCAACAGCTAATTATAATATAATATAATATAAATATAATATAATGTAGTAATATAAACAACTCTGCAATCAGGTGACACGATTAGTACTTAAGAAAGAATACTTTCAAACCGTCCAAAACCAACATAACCACATCCCCAAAAAATTTTGGGGAGCAATCAACTCCTTACTCCATCCTGGGACTCCCCATAATCCTTGCCCAGACCTGCAAAAACCACCCTGTGAGTTAGCATCTCTCTTCAACACTTACGTTTAGCAATAGTATCAGTGAAGTATTACCACCTTCCCACTTACCAACCCAAACCAACCAAACCCTACAACACATACCCCTACTACTTTACTTACTTTCTCACTCTCACCCATACCTACCTCAACCATACAAAAACTCCTTCATAAATTAAAACCATACACCAAGCCCCCAGATAATCTACCTGCAGAATTCCTACAACTATCAGCCTCCTCCATAGTTTACCCAATCAGGATTCTCCTCAATAGGTCCATTCAGGAATCATATATACCTGATATCTGGAAAAAGGCATGCATTCTCCTACTTCACAAAGGTGGCACTAACTCTGATATCTGTAACTTCCGGCCTTTCGCCATACTCTCCCCAAACTCAAAAACACTTGAGAAGTGCATTCACACTCACTCAACATGGCTTCAGGCCAGGACATAGCACTAACAATGCCCTCATTTCCTTCCTAGACACAGTTAACAGAGCTAGGGATGATTGATCCATAGTCTCTGCACTCTTTCTTGATCTATCAAAAGCATTCAACACAGTTTCCTACTCCCTTCTGCTTACTAAACTCTCTAACCTCGGCACCTCTCCCTCCACCCTTCATTGGCTCTCTAACTACCTCAGAAACAGGCAACAATCTACAGTTTGGCAACACTGCTCCTCACCTTTCACTAACACCAATACTGGGGTACTCCAGGGTTCCATACTGGGTCCCCATTTATTTAGTATATTCATCAATGACTTCCACAGATCTCTTACCCACAGTACCGTAATCCAATACGCAGATGAGTCTACTATTATCGGCTCTTCTAAATCTGCCTCTGCCTCTGCCCTACAGCATCTTACTCAAACAGCTTTCACTTCAACTGAATCCTGGATGTCACAGAACCATCTTGCCCTTAACCCCAATAAAACTAAACTTTTAATATTTACCCGCAAAAAGTCCACCCCAATTGACAAGTCTGACTTCTCTGTTTATTCCCAAACTAATACTGTTATTGAAGTTGTTCCCAACACCAAATTACTCGGTGTCATCATTGATGACAGCTTAACCTTTCACCTTCTTATCCATAACAACATAAAAAAAAAAACATCAAAAACTAGGAACCCTTTAGATGCACAACTACTTTCTCAGCTTCTCTGCAGAAAAAGGGTCTTGCCTCATCATTCCTGCTTCCAACACTCTTATATGGCGCCCCCATCCTAACCAATATTCAGTCCTCTCTGAAAACTAAACTCAATTCATGCTACAATAAAGTTGCCAAATTTGCTACAAATGCTAAATTCTTCACCCACCACTGTTCTGCACTACATCAACTAAACTGGCTTGAATTCCCCCATCTCCTCAGATACCTACAACTAACTACTGCCCATAAACTTATTTACTACCCAGCAGCCTGCCCATCCCTCTCCACCATTCTGACCATTTACCATCCTAATCGACACCTAAGGTCAGAAAACAAAATGCTTTTAAACAGTAATAAACCTAATCTCGCAATGTTCAAATGTCATATACTTTTACTGTCTCCAAGCTATTCAATGATCTCCCTCCATCACTCAGAGCTATCAGTAGTCCCACTGCTTTTAAAAATACCTTAAACTTCATCTTTCCTCACAATGGATATGCACCTGCACTCCACCACCACCTAAAACCTAACCCCTCCCAGGATCCTACTCCTTCTCACTCTATAACTAGTCTCTCATCCCCTTCTGTCTATCATACCAATTCCCTTGCTATCAGTCTAGCTTGTGCTATCCTTACGTTAAGCCTCCTGCCTCATTCTTTTACCCATTAAGATAAATTCTGCTCTCTGCTAATAATATTACTTAGTATTTAAAACTTCTACTCCTACACTTGTACCATAATTTTAGTACAAATTTTTACTGTTTATCAATTTATGTAATGTTAACACCAAAATGTTCTCTGTGCTATTACTTATTTTAATGTGCTACCTCTACCTTATATACCCTGCATTGTTTATGTATTCTTTTCGTTGTATAAGTTACATGTGGAGCTTTTCTCCTTGGGCCTCCACTGAAAATGGGCTCATTTAAGGCCCAGTGGACTTTCCTGGTAAACAAATGCAATAAATAAATAAATAATTCTCATTCAGACCCCACATCATCTTCCACCTTAAAGCTCCCTGAGCCAATCAGTTACCTTAACTTCCTAAGTACTTCACTATTCTTATAGAATCATTCATATGCAGAAATGTCAAATCACGCAAGATTCAGTTCTACAAGGTGAAACCAACAAATACTGAAAACAAAATATATGAAATTTAACTGATCAAAAAAGAAAAACAAACTATTTCCTTTTGCAATCATGGTGAATTAAAAAGAAAAAAACAACAGTATACACAGACAGTTTGGCTGACTAGTGGTACTATTCAGGAATGAGTTTTTGGTAAGGTAATGTGTAAGGCTGGGACTAGAGGCAGCTGTAAGGTTTGAAATAAGGTTAGCATACGAGTAAGGTGTTACATGGGGGTGAAGGTCTTTACACCTTAAACTAAATATTGGCTTTTCTTCACATGCTCTTTGAGAGTTTGCTAATTTCCTTGCAGACAGGAAAACTGACATCTGCGAAGTTCCAGGGCCTTGGTTCTTTTATTTACTAACAATATTCCTGCTGCTGTTCCCCATCTGCCTACAATTCGCTCTGTAGAGGAGTCTATCTTGAAGGAAATCACGCACCTCAATTACCTGAAACTGCATTGCATGAAGCCTTCCTACAAATATACTCTTGGTTTACAAACCATAAACTCATTCAAATACCCCAAAACAAATATTATGGTCTTTAGAATCAACCAAAAGTTCTACTCAACTCCACTTTAAAAATTACAGACCCCCATGGTAATCCTATTTCCCCATTAAATAGCTATAAATATCTTGACATCATAGGTGATCCCCCTCTATGTCTCTCTTTCCAACACCACATTGATTTCATAACTAATGAAGTTCTTGGCCAGTTAAAACTTGTTTACTAACTCACCAACATGTTTCCCTCTAAGGCTCTCAGATCTATTCCAAAACTCAATGTGATTCCCGGACTAGAATGTTATCCTTTTGATTGTCTTCTCCAACTCTCATTATACCTACCAGTTCCAAAACACACTCTCTGCAGACTCATTACAATGGAACCCAGGACTCACCAGTACACTCCTTACCTCTACCAATATCCCTCCCATTACAGACCATGCAAATCATTTGCCTCCTTACACTACACACTTACCAAAAAACTCAAGCTTAACCATCGATAATAACTCCTACCCTATTCGACCCCAAATGTCATGCCCCTTTTCTTTACATACATAACAATCAAACTATACACCTTCACAGAAAGTTTCTTCAATTAAATGTGCCATGTTCGTAGGTTCATAGATTTAGTACTAAGCTAACTACTCTCATGGACCATTTTGAACCTAGCCAATTACCCCATGCAAGAATCAAACCCTGCTCCTTGTGTCTAAGGTAAATACCTTAGCCAGTAGACTAAACTCCCAACCATCTTCATCTCCATCTGTCTACTCTGAAATTAGAAACCTACGCATAATTTCTGTCATTGGACAAAGCCTCCTTTGTCGCACATGAAAAAAGAAACACACCACCACTGCTTTAGTGATCTAGGCTAATCAAACTGATCATATATCAAACTGATCATATATCCAACTCCTCTTTCTCAGACTTGTTAACACTGCATCTATCAAATTCATTTTATTTAATTTTCCCCGCTTCATTGTCTTGCTACATAACTCACTACAACTCTGATCAATGTTATAGCTGAAAAGGCCCAAAAACAGCCCTTTCACGTGGTTAATGATAAAAATGTCAGCAATAAACTCGGTCTACAGATCTTATTCCATTCCGAAATCAGCTGCTTGGCAAGAAACTGGAAACGTACAGTATAAAAAAAGCTGAAGGCACCTGTAAAGCAAACAAAACTAGTTTGCAAAACTACCATGTCATTAAATAATGACATAATCCAAAAGTCAACGTTAGCTTAAGAAAAAAAAATAATTAAACTTACCTGAACTGAAGCTGAAGTCACCTCAAAGTCCTTTTGCCTGCTTTCTTAAGATTGAATTCCTCTGTGGATTAGCTATGCATCATCCGTTCTGGTAATGTGTTATCCAGCGGGTAGTCAATGTGCCTGTGTCCCCTCTCACTCTCCTTCCTTTTCTGGATGACCAGCTCTCTTCTCTTGAACACAGTCTTGTGTACCTATAACATGTTTCATGTCTTATCTTGGGTTTAAGTTTCCAAATACTTTCTAGATGTGATGTGTAAACTGACAGTTCGTGAAGATATGGTCACGATGCTAGTTCGTGAAGATATGGTCACGATGCTATTGTAATTTAAAACACAAGATTCAATGATCAAGCAGCCAAGAGATGTGACGGGCACAAGTACGACACTCTCCCCAAAGTCGGGTACCAAAATGTAGGTACTATACAAAAGAAAACTTATTGCATACGAAGTACAATCTAGTCCAAAGGACAGACATAATACATACACAATGACTGGCTGAAAGTGTCACGGATACTCTGTTAATAGGTCAAGCTGAAAATCCAGAAGTAGAATGGTTTAAGAAGTATGTATTCATATAAATGAACCTCACTAACAGTGTAAAGCCAGTAGTAGATTTAGCTTCTGTGTTCTGTACCAGCAGATCTACAATTAGTTTTGGAATGCAGAATACAGCTTTTCAGTCATGTGTTTTCAACTAAAATGGCCAGTGACATAGCAGTGCTGTTGCTTCTGTAAAATCCAATACAATACTTCAAACTATATTACTTACTTTGTATTTGTAAAAAGCCTTTCTTACCTGTACAGTGTTCTAACCCACTTTGAGTAGCACTGTTCTGTCTATGGGACATGCAATTCATCTTGTCAAGATGACTGACCAATTTCTGAGTACCCATGCATAACACTGGCCAATTTCTGAGTACCCATGCATAACACTGGCCAAAATCCCCTCTCCTTCATGCCACACACCCCTCCGGTGACTTTCTTTAGACTCCTTTCAGTAATTTAATGTCTCTTCTCCCTGTATGGCTTCCTGAAGCACAAACAAAATACTCGCAGTACTTCATAAACAAGATCTGGTAGAGGGCAAACAGAAGTCCTCTGCTTCCAGATCCTTAGCCTGAGGATATACGCCATTACGTTCATTACAACATAAACACCCTAATTCAGATTCCTGTTTGGTCATCGCCAGTTCCACTAACCCCCCCCCCCCGACACACACACAGTGATAACTAACATGAAGGTTGCTGTGGACTAAGAACAGTACTTGCATTTTTCTGTAATTAACCTGCAACATCATCCTTCTGTTCACATGGTCAGCCTTTCAGAGTTCCTTCTTTAGAATTTGCCCTACATCCACTGCTGCACCTTTCCATTGTTTCCAGGCTGAATCTCTATGTCTGAATGCAAACAGAGAAACGTACTGGACAGTGCTGGACACAGCACTGACTCCAGTGGTACTCCATCTGATGCTGCCCCTTTCCCCCAACACAAACTCATGTGTCCTTCCATTTAACCATGCAGCTCTCCAGTTTCTTAGTTTCCATGTCAGTACAACTCCTAACTCCTGGAGTTTTCTAATGGCTATTTGTGTAGGAGTGAGTTGGGGATCTTGAGGAATGCAGGTGGACCACATCTACCTATTATCACTTGTCAAGTTCTCCGGCAATCCAGTTGGGGATCCAGATTAAGCTCAAGAACATTTACTTCTAACAGGGAAACTCATGTTTGACTACTGGACTGTAGAGTGCTGTTGTTTAGGAAAGCAAGCAGCCTTTCCATCAAAATCTTCATAACTTTTCCTGCCGAAACTATCAGGGGATCCAATAACATATTGGCTAGATTCCTAGGAAATCTGGGTGGCAGCACATCTGGTTTATGTGCCATATCCTCACTTAGGACAGCCAGTTCCCTCTCTACCTCCTTTGTTCTCCTCCTGCTATCACTCCCACTGCTCTACCAAATCTGCTATAGTTCCCACCTAGCAGGGCATCCACCTCCCTATCATTTCTTTATGAAGACCAGTAAAATAGAACTCTTTCAACTTCTCTGTTCATCTTCTGTGATTTTCCTTCTATCCTTTCTTATCCAGACACGATCTGTTCCTCCCTCTTGCCACCTCAAGCAATAAACCCAAAAAGCCTCTGTTCCCATTTGACATATGCTGTTATGTCCACATTAGACTTTTGCTGCTGTCAGCTCATTTGTTATACTTTGGCCTACCGTCTTCACCTGTCTCTTCCACCTCCCCAACATCCTCTCTTTTGCTCCAAGTGCTCCTGTATTATTGAGAAATGTATTAGTGCTCATACTTGTTTGATCTTCCCAGAGTTCCTCAGTGCAGAAACAGGAAATTTATGCGCCACCAGTTTATGGCATGATATACAAATTTGATAAGGAATAAGAATTTATGAAAATACAGTCTAGATGTAGCAGAATGCTTCAAATCTGGAAGTACACAGCTCTTTACTTATCACCATCAATGCATGGAATGGTTTTACTAGCAGAAATTCCTTAACAAATATTTCTGATAAATATACCTTAGAATGGGGAGAAAATAATTCAGCAATTTCTTAAATGTACAGTCACTGCCTTATTATGACTTTAGTTAATTTGTAGTTTTATTCCTCTGTATTACTGGAAAGTATGTTTACTTCTTTCCTCTAAAGAACTCGTATTTGGACACATCTATGAAGATGCATCCTTAGATCTTCACTGTACAGCATGCCAACCCTGGCCATTCATGCTCTCCACGGATCTAAAGAACCTCCAAGAGAATATGATGTTTCTAATGGAGTTAATCGATGTTCATTCTAAGACAAACCTCAACGTATGTACCTAACCTCTGCATCTGCTGCCTATGCATTGGAAAGGCGACATTTCACCTTTACTACATTGTGCAACTAAAGTGCTACACAAATTATGCATTACGGTGGACCTTAGCTTATTTACACAAACACTTTGCCACTAGCAGTACAGACCTGGCTTTCATGATTTTAATACCAAAACACTGTTATCCATTCTGCATACCTAGTCATAAAGTGTTAACAGGACAGTGAAAACCTGCAACTAAAAGGTGCAGAGAAAGCCTTATAAGAAAACTGTTATTCAAATGACTGAATAATGTTGTGACATACACAATGACATCTATTAGTATGTGTGTGTCTGACTCTATTGGGTGTGTGTGTGTCTCTGAATACATTAGGAGTGCGTGTGTCTGCCTGTTTCTATGCCACATCTAGCAAAAGGCATACTGAAACAACGCTATCACAGCAGACTGGTGACAGAAAAGGGCACACAGGACAAATGTAAGGAGGGGCAATGCCCCATCAGAAAACAGACCTTCTCATCACAGGTAAAAAACATGACGTACAAGAAGTCAGTCAATAAAGGCTGGTAATTAATCTTAACAATGACGAGTGAAATCCCAGGCATCAATGTACAGAACTGACAGGGACTAGAAATAAAACAGACACTGGGTACTAGGAGTCTTGCATACCAGTGCAACTGAAACTTTCGTGAATCCCAGTATAAGTAATAATGGGATAAGAAACTCAGCCAGAAACACCATTCAAATACGGCTTGAAAACATGGTTTCTATGTGTGGGGATTCCACCAACATACCCAAGCAGGGTGATTTGTCCCTTGTAACCCCACTACTTAATGTAATCACATTTGAAGTCACTGCACTTTGGAGGAAAGAGGATTTTCCCATGCAGTAACTACATATAAGCAACATAAAATCCAACCAAGTGTGCATTATCCCATGCACAATTGTCTTTGAGCAACTGTCCTGTTCAAAGACATGCTTTTCTATCTCTTGTCTCTATTTACTGCCAATCCACTGTTCTCAGTCCACTCTTCTTACAACTGACTAGCCCTGCCTCTATTTTCCATCATTCTTCTGCCCCTTACAAATTACCCCTGGCATCTCTCTTACCCCACATGTAGCACCCAAGGCATTCTTTGATCGCTATACATTACCATACACCTAGAAGCCAGTGTTAATAATGTATGTACCCTGTACTGTAGCAACTCCTACACATTTGCTATGAAACTGCTCACACACACCTCACTCTGTTCTCTCGTTGCTGAATATTCAAGGCCTTTAGTCACATCTCTAACATGTACAAAACAAATAAGGTATCTCTGCCTTGCAACAGCTGTGGGTAACTGTTATTAATGTGAAAGATATTGTATTTCTTTTCTCTTTTTGATAACCTGCACTTTCTGTCTTTGACCATTAACTAATAAAAAAATTAACATTTCTCTTGGGCCTCTACTGAGAAGGGGTCTAGGGCCCAGTCATACTATCCCAGTAAACAAATGCAAACAAGCAAACAAATAATGTACATACATACAGAGATATGTAGATAAAGGCACGAAAGCAAATTAAGGTGCAGGAAAATGGTAAACAATCTGTACTGGGAGGTATTCCTGTGTAAAGAACATGAAAATGCCAAGGAAAACTATCAATGTCATTACTAAACAACAGCAAAATAAAAACTCAAAGAAATACAGGATGAAACAAAACTGCAAAACAACTGCAAGACGGATCTCCACATGTCTGACTGCAATCAAGTTGAACACATTTAGAAGTATTCTGAAAATGTGACTGTGGCCTCTCCCTATGACATAACCCTTGTAAGACCACAGTACACTTCTGTGGTAGACGAGCAGCCTGGTAGCCATGTACATCCTGACCCACTCCCACCCCAGCAACAGGTACTTAGTCTGTGCTCACAAACATGTACACACAGCATTTATTTAGATAAAACATATTCCAAGCACTACACCTTAAAACCCACCAAAGGGATACCAGGTTTTTGTTAATTCCACTTAACTGATAGCGAACAAAACAATCCTTCAAAAATACATCTTAAAATGTGCAATAAACTCAAACACAACCCTTATACATAAACAAGTTTGCGATTACTGAAATTTGAGATGCCTGGATTAAAAGTTGGATTAGTTTGCTTAAAGTAGGTCTTTCTGTCTTAATATGGTTCTGTGTCTTAGCAGAATAAAGTCTAAGTCTAACACAGTGCACAGTACATGGAATTGTGAGTATTTCTGTTAAACAGCAAGTAAAGGTACTTAGCACACAGATTACCTCTTTACTATGCTGTACCAGAGTTCCCCTGTCTAGAATGTACACTTGTCAATCTTTGACCCTAGTGCTTTTTATAAGAATATGTCGGTTCTGCAGGATGTGGGTAATCTTGCCTCTTTCCTAAACTTAACATTACTCTGTAGAAATATTAAATAAACATGTACAATAGGCACTGTTGCATTACTTACTTTTAAACATTTTACAAACTGACCTAAAGGAATGCCAGCACGTACATCTGCAGAATCACCCAATGCTTTGCAGTTTCTGCTGTTCTACAGCTACAGCTGTGTAAAAACATTAGGCACCACCAAAAATTATTTATATTTAGTTAAAATGAAAAAGATAAATATAGCGGTATCGACAAGCTTAACCACAGCTGTAATTCAAATTGTCCAATACAGTTTTTCAACATTAAACGCATGGACACGTATAACTGCAGCAGCACGTTGGTCTTATTTCCAATCAATTTTTCTTTTCTATTAGTTTATTCTACAACTTCCCCATCTCACAGATTCTCTCTAGGAGGGGCCTATTTAGTGCTCAGAAAAATGACTATTAACTCTACGAATCCTGAAGTTGTAGTTTCATTAAGTTCACTGGACACATTTGCATCCATAATAAAGTCCTCCATTTGGGGATGGACAGCTGCTGCATTTTGGTCATCAACCGTTATGGGTACTGCTCAGCTATGCTTTTTCAGTTATGGCACCTGTTATCCTTCCCTTATGGGTACAGACTTGATTACCCCATCCTTTTGGGGGCTACTATACTGGTTATCCATCCTTCATGAAATGGACTACAGCATTAGTCATCATTCTTCTAACAATGGCCACCTGTCAGTCTGTCAAAATCCAACCATCTTTCAATGAGCTATATGCCTCCTGGTAGGCAGGCACATTGAATATCATCTGTATGTGATCGCCACATACTGTGTCTTGTATACTAGCTACACATATCAGGTCTTGTTCTCACAACAATTTGCTATGATTGTCGTTTGTCAGCTCTATATCCACATGCAAGCAGCAGCAGCAGCCTGTAAAGTATACAGGGATGTGTGCAAACACAAGTACTTGTGTTTGGGCCTGAGGATAATGACCAACAGCATTCCCATGACAAATTATTGCAAACGTCAGTGGTACACAATGTTTCTGTGTGGCACCTGCTCTCCCATATGTCCATCGTGTGTCACTTACACGATTTACTGCTTTCACTCAAGCTGTTAAGTACCAAGTAACATTAAATCTTAGTAAATGGCATAACACACTGCAGTCTACAAGCAGCAGACTTTGCAATCTGTCTTCCTTGCCACACCTGCAGTTACAATGTGATATTTCACTGTACTTCGCTGTTGTGGTTTTCTATAATCCCCATTTCCCTACTTGTCCTGGTATTACTGCACTAATTAATGTTTCTCTACGCTGCCATCTCTCTCACTGCCCACGTTTTTAAATCATAATGCTTATAATTCAGTATTCAAGTCTCCTCAAAGCAAAAAGGGATTTCTGCCAATAGAGGTCTACTGAAGCAGCAACCTTAGATGTAATGGCTAAAATTAACTTTGATCTGCACTCAGTAAGCATTTAGCAGCCAAAAATTCTGCTTGCTTTAATCTCCTGTTCATTGTTCTCACGTAGTGATTCTTTAATATTCCAAGGAAAATATTCTCAAATTAAGAATGTGCCCAAGAACACTTCCGCAATAAAATGAAGAAGATTCACTTCTGGTTTGTAATTTTGATACCCTAAGTATGCATGAGAAACAAACAAACTGTAATACAAAAAAGACCACAGAGTAAAACAGATGGATTTGATTTGCTTAGTAATATCCATTTGCTAACAAAAACACAAATTCTAAGTTTTTGTATCAAATTTAACGAGGATACACAAACCAGAGATGAAGAAAATGCAATGAAGTTAAAAAAAAAAAAAAAAAAAAAAAAAACAGGTGGGGTAAACCATCCCTGAAATTAGAATAACTGCCACATTTAAAGTATACAAATGGTTTGTTTGTCTTTCTGGCAACCATTTGCTGTGCAAGCAAGGCAGTCTAACTAGTTTTTAAAATAAAGTATATCCTGTATTACACTGTACATTCACCTTCCAAGTCATGCGTCGCATTTAACATCTGCATCCCTTAAAGACCTTAGGCTAAAATCCCCATGCTTCTCATCATATAGCACTTCACATATGCCTTGTCAGATCAAAACCTTAAGACAATGTTCCTCAAAATATTTTGTTAGCAAATATATATTATATATATATATATACATCGATATATGTATACAAAGCTATACATATTACACATGTGTGTACACACACACACACACACACACACACACACACACACACACACACACACACACACACACACACACAGATCTGAATGGAGAACTGGATTGAAACTGACAAGTTAGCAAAAATCAGAGAATGGCCGTTACTGCAGGAATGTCTTGAGTAAAGTTATTAAGCAGTCAGAGTGCCAAAAGGTTCACTGCTAGAAGCAGGCTTATTTAGTATATTTGTGAGAGCTATCAGTATAGGTATAGACAGAAAAATCAGTTTATACGCTGATGATATAAGACCCAATGCTGGTAGTAATGCTTGGAGGCAGGTCTCTAGACAGACCGAGGTTTGCTGTGGACAGATAGGTGTGATGCTAAAATGCAAACAGGATGGAAGGCTGAGCACTTTCTTGGGAGAAACAAAAGAAAAGTATACTTCCTCTCATCAAAGTGCTTTCCCTTTCCTGTAATTAAACAAGATTGTCATTCCTAAAGAAAACACGATTTACAGATTTCCTTCCCACTAATCATTTGTCTGCACCTAATACTGTAAAAGTACAAGTGCATGTGTGTGCTTTCATACCTTTGTGGCTGTACATGAAATATATGTCTATATATGCTCACAGTATAAGTAGATATAGGAGGAAGCCTTGCAGTGGTATCAGCTGTAGATTACCTCACCTCAATACAATTCCGAATTTTCTCAGATTTCTGAGCCCAAGGGAATGTGTGCCTATGGCTGGTGGATGCTGTAACATGCAGTTTGACTTTTGCTCAGAACAAGCACAACCTTGGAGGTAGAAAAAGACAATACTCACAAATGTAAAATTATGCACATGCAAAAGAGAAAAAAAATAGGCTAAGTATAAAATTATACACATGTGACAGAGAAAATAAGATGCACAAAAGCATAAAATTATGTGAGTGACAGAGGAAAAAAATAAACAAAACTTATGCACATGCTACAAAGAAAACAAAATACTTGAAATATAACATTGCACTCATGCCTGATCTATACAAAACATATCCACAGATTCTGAATTGGAAGGCCGTCTACAAAATGTGTGCGTGTTTGGGGAAGGGACAGAAGGATAATAAAGCATCCCCAGAAGACCTCTTCAGAGATTTGATACGGTTAACACACATCTGGTTTTGAAGGTCTTTTGCAGCTGATAACTTTGAGAAGACTCCCAAAAATTAAAACATGAACCTCCCTAAGAAGTTGGAGTCGGAGGAAAAGCAAAAGGCAAAGGCCCCAAAAGCACTGTCCTGAATCACCAAAGTACCAAAAAGGCAAAAAGCCTGGAACCATGGTCCAAACGACAATACTTAGTGAAGTTTAGCCATCTGAAACTGAGACATTTCTAAAGCAAGCGCTAGAAGCAGCTAACACTCTCGCTGTTGTAGCCATTAACAACAGCGGTTTTCAATGGGCAGTTCTCTTCCTGATGGAAAAGCACAGTAATGACAGCAACCCACGTGAAAAGGGTTTGCTTAGTCAATGTAATAACTGAGTAACTAGCATATGCCCCTGAAAGTCTGAGGAGATTAACAAACATTCCACTCCTGCAAAGAAAATTGGGAGATGAATGGATCTGTTTAAAAATTGTCCCAATAAGTCATTTTAAGGCATTGTGGGCTAATTCCAAAGTACACCAACTAAAGAAAAAGACCAAATATGGCTCCCTAAAGAAAACGACCTGTATTTCAGAGATCCTGTGAGCAGAAGGGATGATGATCAGGAAAATATCTTCCAGAATAAAAACTTCAGACCTGCTAAACCAAGCAAGTCAGTCATGCATTAAATTTTCATCCCAAGAAAGAAAGTAGGAGGGAAAAATACATAATCTCTTTAAGAAATGACATAAAAAGAATGTGTTGGACTACAGTGCTACTACCATCTGCAAGGCTGCACCAAGCACAGATTCTAGATTCATGTGTCATGACCATAGAATAACTATGACAAGTCATATAAGCAACCTAAGAAAAAATCAGGATCACATGCAAACTGACAAAATGAGACAGCATACCTGTCCGCCCAGGTGCAGACCCTCTCTTCCACTTATCAGACTACATCTGATAAGGGGAAGTCTACCTAGTATCTTTCAGTCATCTACCAATGGAAGTTCTGGCTGAAATAAGGGATTTATATGAGGAGGTAGGCCTTAAGAGTGAGAGAGCTGTCATCTTAAAGAGGTTTTGCTATGCTTGCTGTGAATAGTTTCCTACACTGCCAGTGGCCTGACAACTTGGAATCACACCCTCTAAACCAACAAGGGCAACAAGAAAGAGTTTTTGTATTTCTGTTTGGAATTTTGTGATGAGCCATGTAAAAGCCAATAGACACACAAAAATAATTCTGACATGGGGAAATAAAATGCATCCACTTCTAACTGCCCCTTCTCTTGCCGAACTCAGGAGGACACGGCTTTCCAGCATGATAAGTGGGTTGGCTCTGTAGGTACTCCACTCCCAACTGCTGTGTCAGAAAAGAGGTCCACCTCAGAGCCCCAGCTGGAACCACCAAAGGAGATAAAAACACCTTGAGACCCTTTCTCTTTTAATGGAGGTGGGAAGAAGCTTCTACTTAGGAAATTGGGGTGACTTCGAAAAAATGAGTGGAAAAAAAGGGGAGAAGAATGTAGTAAAAAAGATCCTCCATAGTGGCCAAAATCTGTTTCCTCTCTTGAGGTCATTAACAACGTCCCGAGTCTCCTAACCAAACAATACATCACCCAGTAAAGGAACAATAAGGATGGACTATTTAAGATCATCCTTAAAAGGAAGGGAGCCTAAAACATCATCTTTTGCAAGCAGATTCTTCAGCCTGTTTCTGTAGACCAGTGGTGCACAACCTTCTTGTGGGGAGGGCCAGTACACAAATTCTTAATGCATCTGCAGGCCACCTCAAAACATAGTAAGTCATTACAAGTTAACAACCGTTACAGGTGACTTGCATTTTTACTTAAGACAGCAGTCATGAAATTGCCTGTTTTCTACATCAGCTTTGTGTTTAACTTTATTCTGGCTTGCAGCCATGACTTATTACAAACTCTTGCAGAAAGTTACTACTGTTTACAGACTACAAGTTATAAACAACAAAGATAGTTACTTCTGCAGCTAAAATTAGATGTGTGCACAACTGCAGTCAATTAGGTAAGTAAGTACGTGCTGGAAAGTTTGCGTGACTGGAGTAAGGCAAAGCATTTTTTCACTTTTTTTTTTAAATTTTTGGTTACTCTCTGGGGGCCGGATGGCATTGCGTCAAGGGCCGGACGTTGTGCACCACTGCTGTAGACAGATGTATCCAGTAGAGCTACAGTCAACATGGGCAGCATGGAAACCAACTGTAGAAGATGTGATAAGGTCTTTTGCATAGGCATTGATTACCATTTCAGAAACTGGCCCACAAGATAGAACTGTAGAACTGAAACACAGGATAGCAAAACAAGGAATTCAATCCGTAAGGTGACAAAGTAGAACATTTTCTAGCCTACTGTGTCCAAAGCCTTAGACCTGTTATTTAATTAATTTAATATATATTTTTTTAACCAAGGTAGAACTCTGACTAGAAAAGTGATCAATTTCAGTTTTAGCCCAGTGTAGGAGGTGACAATTCAAGGTGGTCAATTATAACATATAGACAGGGGTACTAAAGGATACAATAACTGAGATCGTGCAGGCAAATACATACAATGCAACTTAATCTAGTCATTGAATTAAAACATATAAACAATTACCAACAGAGGATTAATGAAAATGATGTGCATGCATTCAAACAGTTAAAGACTAAGATACATTTGTACAATTAGCTTCACTTTCTTGTGGAAAGAAAAGGGTGAAACATTGGGTAGATGTAGAGAACGCTAAGTGATGGGTGAGGGCAGGTAAGAGATTGTGGTGCAAATAGGTTATACAATTTGATACAGGACAAACATAACACCCAATAAATGTGGATCTTTTTAAGATCAGTATAACATGAACCATCTCTAAATGGTACCATGGCCTTTTCCAGTGTCACAGTTCACTTAGATATGTCTGCATTCTGTGGGCGGGAATAATCTACCACTTTCCCATAGCATTAACTATGAGGTATACTGCTTGGGATGTCATGCAGGATTAAAATTCCTCTGGGTACATACATGTGAACTGAGCAAGTATGCCCAAACATTTAAATGGGAGTATTTATGAAAAGCATGGGGTGAGACAGTGGCACAGCAGATAATATTGTCACCTAACAGCAAGAGGTTCTCTGGTTCAATTCTCGGCTGGGCTGTCTTCTGTCTGGAGTATACATGTCCTCCCCGTGTTTGTGTGGATTTCCTCCAGGTGTTTCGGTTTCCTCCTACATTTCCAAGGCATGAAGTAGGTGGATTGGATACTCTAAATTGGCCATAGTTGTGTGTGCATATGTGTGTGTGTGTGATATGGAAGAAAAGCTATGACAGCGTTAGCCACCTGTTGGTGTGAAGCTTGGCTCTAGATGATTGTCACTGTTGAAGTGACACCCTGACCCTATAAGTAAAAATAGGAAAAGGTGTTTGGGATGGATGGATGGACTGGCATATGGATTTTTTGGAGTGTACTTTCAGTTAAGATGGGAGGTAAAGTGAAATGCTTTTGTGGTCTAAGTGCTTAGCACAGAGGCTTGGTATACTTCCTGGTAATGCATGTACATATACCAGCCTGCAGCTTCCCTTACACTAGAGACTGCGAAAACCGTAAAATGTTAAACTTTACCGAGCTAGGAGTATCAGAAGTGGAGAGCGCAACATTTAACTGTAAAAACCTTTCTAATTTAGGCCTTGCATTACTTCCTTTGCAGGGTAACACCTTAACATATTTAAATGTTAATCTATTGTCTATCATCTCAGAATAACATTTTTTCTTCTGGCAGCAGACTGTCACTTTTTATCGGATTTAAATTGAGGTTTCCAAATTACTCCAATGACAAGAAAGGAGTTCTGAAGCTTACACCATTCTTGTTGGTCCTTCTTGGAAAACTCCAGAAGTCTTCCAGCTAGAGCTATAAATACTAGTGCTAAGTGTTCTTTCATTACGTTTGTGGATAATTCTTCATGCACTCACTACCACATTCCTTCCCTACTCATTGTTACAATAAACTGTACAGTATTCTTTACACCAAACACTGGCGAATGTTACATGTCAGCACATTACTACGTTAAAAAAAAAAACTGATCTGTCAACCGAAAGGAACTGTTAAGATGTGAAAAATATTGTGACCTGCCCAAAAACCAAGAGTTACAATGGTTTTTCTACTTTGCATATTAAGCCAAAGATACTAGCAGGAAGTTCTCAAACTCTATAAACAAACACCGTCCTAGTCAGCCAACAATAAAACATACCAAACAGGCTCTCAGCCAATATACTGGCAAGGCTAAAAAAACGTGATGAGAAACACTGCACTAGAAAAAAAGAACAACTTGTTAAAAAGAACAAATGTCCAGTTCCATTAGTGTTTTAAGCCCCAGTAACTACCTCGGAATAAAGGATTGTTACTACAAGTTTCAAATCCATTAATATCTAATGAAAAGCACATTACTTGCATAAAACATATTATGTTATTTTTTATTTTATATTTGTTAGCCAGGTGACTGGATGTAAGCCACTGCCCGAGCCAAAGGCAATCAGAATAAGACAATAGCAGCAGTATGAAAGATTTACCTGTAGCGTTCATCTTAAAACACAAATGCAACCAGTTACAGTGCGACAAAGAGAGATGTATATAATGTACTGCCTACAGCAGTAACAAAACATGTTCCAAGTAGATAGTGACAAACAAGAACTCAAGTTATGTATCTTAAAAGTACCTAGTGCCACAACATTATGAAATAACAAAAAATGAAGGTGACGTACTCAGCTGTTAAGATAATCAATAGGTTCATAGCTAGTTATGAGGTACATGGTCCAGAATCCTGCTGATGTGCTTATCCCATCACTCCAGGCACATTGTCTGGCTGACTTGCTCAGAGTCATACACTATGGAAAAGGAGGTTGAGGGAAACTAATCCTGAACTACAAGCAGCAGCTTGCTGTCAGCTCATAGCCTTCCTTAATCCTCTGTGATAGCTGCCAGACAAATACTTAATAGGAGAATGACATTTAACATAAAAATATATTAAAGAATCAGGTATATTGGATGGTGCAGTGGTGCAAAGGTTAACGTTGCCACCTCACAGCAAGAGGTTCTCCAGTTCGATTTTCAGCTGGGGTGTCTTCTGTGCAGAGTCTGCATGTCCTCCCTGCATTCGCGTGTGTTTCCTTCCTTCCACATTAGAAAGACATGCGTTTAGAATGTTTCTCCCTGGGCCTTTGCTGAAAATTGGCTCGTTTCAAGTCAGACTTTCCCAGTAAAGAAATATTAAATAAATAAATATTAAGATTTGTAAGCACAAAATGGATACTTTTACATGACCTGAAACAAAATGCACACATTAATCACAAACAATCACAAACTGCAATTTACCCATAAATTAAAAGGCTGTATATTTCTGAACACTAGAGATAAAACGCTAACAGACACAAGACAAACACTTGCATTCTGAAGACTTGGGGAAGCTATGAAAGATGATCATAACTACATCATATGATAACTAAGAAGATTCATACAGGACAACAGAAAGTGAAGAGAAACCAGAGAAGAGAACTGAATGTTATATGAAGACTTTTAAAGAGATAACAGAAAGGAATTGGAAAAAGTACAGGGTAGATAGTTAAAGGTGTAAAAGGAGCACAAACCCTATAGTATTAGTTAAACAGACATAAAATCAAATGAAAAATTTGTTAAGTATAAACAAGGTTAGATGAAACCGGGTTCATATCAGATAGTCGAACTTCTGCAAGTTTGAACCTCATATGGTCGAGATCATAAGTTCGAATTTGCAGAAATTAGAGCGTTTCAACAGAAATCTCCATAAGGGGAGGTTTCTGTTTTGTTCAATGTGGTGTGATCTCACAGTTGGTATATTTAAGTAGCGGGGGGGTGCAGGGGGCTTGCCCCCCTGCTTACAACTGTTTATTTTTTCTTTTCTTTGTTTTTTATTCATAGTCGAAGTTTAACTTCTAACAGGATGGTTCGAACATTCCATGTTCGAAGTTATTAAACTTCGACTATGTAATATAGACCCAATGAAACCGTACTCAAGATATTTATGTAACCAGTGGATAAGTAAAACTTAAAAATAGCCCTAATTCTTAAGGCAGTTATTAAGTAACGACTGGAAGATACTTACATAATTTGCCTCACAGTGTGAAGGGTTTTCTCTTCTTTATTTGGCGGAGGGGGATACAAGGATCACACAGCAAGTAGCCTTTGGTTCATAGGTAGTTATGATAGTTACTGGGCCTGCAATATAGAAGACCACTGACAAGCCCAGTTCAGCTTCTGAACTGCCCAAGCGAACATAGTCAAAAAGTAGGTAAAAGTACACCGAAGAACTCAAACCCTGGACTACAGGAAATAGCCCATTAACAGTTCATAGCCTTAATCTTCTGCACTTACTGTCAGCATTTATTAGGTCTCTCTAGAATTACACAATTAAGAGTGTGACATAGAGAAGTAGTCAGATTCTGAAACAAGGTTATACATCAGTAAAAGGTAAACAGGATGTTTATAATCTAAATAAGACACTGGGCAGTAAAACATCATTTTCTGACAGTCTACCCACCTTGCCTGCCTAAGTATGTCACAGTCATTTAATCTAAGGACTACAAGGATTACTCAAGAGTTATGTACTTACCATAACTTGGAAACTGTGCTATCCAGTGTCATTATTCATCACAGATGGGTCTAGGATCAGACCTCAGATCCCAGCTGGCAATTAAGAGGGCAGCTCCTGAGCTCAAGCTCTTCCCCTTCTCAAGATCCTTTGCTAGCCACAACCCTCAGATTGAGTTTGCTGAATAGAAAGAAAGGAGGCAGTGAAAACTGCCTGTAAACAACTGCCAAGGGATTCACCCCTTCATAACTTCCTTCATAACTTACAAATCTCCAGAAGAAGGGGGAAGGAGGATGGGACCGTGATGAATAACACTGGATAGCAGAGATTCCAAGTTATGGTAAGTACATAACTCTATCTGATGATATCCATGTCATTACTGATCATGGATGGGTCAGAGTCCCCAGCTACTATGAACCCTGGGAGGTGTGAGGGAAGGATATGCCAGAGCACAGAGGAACCACAGGAAGCCCTGTTCCTTGATCCCAAATGCAACATATAATGCATAACAAAGGTGTGGGAATTAGACCAAGTAGCTGTGGCGCAAATCTCATCCAAAGAAAGTTTTGCCAAGAAGGCAGAAGATGTGGCTACTTGACCTAGTAGAGTGGGTTTTAACTGGTCCAGAAAGCTCCAGGTGTCTGCGTTCGTAAACGTATGAGATGCAACTGGCGATCCAGTGAGAAATAGATGCCTTAGAAACTGCTTGACATTTCCTGGTCAGAGAGAAGGCAACAAACAGCTGATCAGACTTCCGAAAGTTTTCAGTTCTCTTGTGGTAAAAACGCAACCATCTATGGATGTTCAGACAATACAACTGATACTCCCCCTTTGTTATAGAAATTGCGGAAGAACACAGGAAGCTAAACAGATTGGTTGAGGTTCGCCTCCGAGGCTACCTTAGGGACGAACGAAGGATTGGTCTTGAGAGACACCCTGTTCTTATGTAATATCATGAAAGGGGCTTTGATACAGAGAGCCTGCAATTCGGAGACCCTCCTGGCCGAAGTAACCGCCAGCAAGAATGCCATCTTCCAAGACAGGAATTTGAGATCACAGGTAGCCACAGGCTCAAAGGGCTTCTGTGTCAAAGACTGTAACACCAGAGTGAGATCCCATGGAGGAGATGGATCCTTGATAGGAGGTCTGAGAAAAAAAGATTCCTTTGAAGAAGGCCTTACACAGCCTGGAGGAAAAGGTGGGACTTTCATTCAAATGGAAATTTCATATAGTTGCCAGTTGGAGTTTAATCGAAGAGAAACTGGCCCCTTGCTGAAAAAGAGAGGACAGGAACAATAAAATGCCAGGAACAGAAGTTGGAAAAAGGATCTAGACTGCGTTGCTTGGCCCAAAGAGAAAATCTCTTCCTTTTGCTGGAATATACCTTAGTGGTGGATGTTTTTTGGGAGGCCAAGATAATGCACTTCACTGGGGAAGGAAGCCTGGACTGGGACAGAATCACTGGAAGTGGAGAAACCAAGTGGTCAGACAAAGAGAATGGAGATTGGGAAGAGGAAGCCCTCATGAATGGGAAATGAGATCCGGAATGGATCTAGTATCCAGGGCAGATATTTCAGATGAGACCAAAGAAAGGAAAACCACGCCTGACGAGGCAAGAAGGGAGCAATGAGGATAAGAGCAGTCTTCAGATGATGGGCTTTCTGTAAGGCTATGGGAATGAGGGGAGGTGGTGGATAAGCATATAGGAGTCCCAACGGCCGAACATGAACCACAGCATCCCTGGGTGACTCCCCCGTGAAGGGATCAAGGCGAAGTAGTTGCTGCATTTGTGGCTGACTGGAGAGGCAAAAAGATTGAGGCAAGGGAGACCCCAGCGGTTGAATATCCGATATGCCACGGACAGGTTGAGAGACCACTGGTGAGGACTCAGGAAAGATTTGCTGAGCTTGTCAGCTAATACGCTGCAACTGCCGGGAATGTGCACTGCAAGAAGAAAGTGCCTGGAAAACATCGCCCATTCCCACTCTCTCATGGCCCCTCTACAGAGAGAATAAGATTGCGTTCCCTCATGCTTGTTGATATACCAGACCACCGCCATGTTGTCAGTTTGAATTGCAGTATTCCCTACAGGGAGACAGTCCTGGAAGGCTTGCAGCATTAGAAGGACTGCCCTCATCTCCAAGACATTTATGTGCAATTTGGTCTCTAAGGGGGACCACGTGCCTTGAACCATCCTTCCCCAAAAATGCCCCACCACCCCAACAGGGAGGCACCTGTAGTCACCGTGGCTTTGGGATGGGGAAGACAGAAGGTTCTTCCCAGAAGAAGATCCTGAGCTTGCAGCCATCAAGCAAGGTGGCATCTGCAGGCCTGGGAAATTCTGACAGTCCTGGACATGGGATGGAACTGTACTGACCATTGCACCACTAGGGTCCACTGTAGAATCCTCATGTGATACCAGGTGAGAGGCACTAACTGGATGGCCGTCATCGACCCTAGTGCTTGTAAGATCAAGTGGACCGTGGGATGCTCCAGATCCAGCATCTGATGGACCTGGTCCTGAATAATCTGGACTCTGTGTAAGGGAAGTGCTGCAGTCTTAGACACCATGTCCAAAAGGACGCAGATAAATTCCAGGTTCTGACATTGGGAAAGATGGGATTTGGGCAGGTTGACTGTAATGCCTAGATTCTGAAAAAGCCTGTGTTTGTAATCAGTGGCCGATGTGAGTTGATGCCTTGTGGGTGCCGTGAGGAGCCAATCGTCCAGGTATGGAAAGACCTGGAAACCTTGCAGTTGGAGATGAGCTGCCACCACTGCCATGCATTTGGTAAAGACCCGGGGGGCTGTGGTAAGTCCAAAGAGCAGGGCTGAACTGGTACTGATTGGCCCCTAGATGAAAGTGCAGGTATCTCCTGCAGTGTCTGTTGATTTTGATGTGATAGTACGCATCCTTGAGATCCACTGAGCACATCCAGTGGACCTTGTGCAGAACAGGCTAAATCGACTGAACAGTGACCATCCAGAACTTCAACCTCTTGACCGACAAGTTTAGTTCACTGAGGTCCAAAATTGGATGTAGATCCCCAGTTTTCTCAGGCACCATAAAGAAGCAAGAGTAAGTTCCAGACCCTCATTTTCCTATTGGGACCTCTTGGATGGCTCTTTTTTGAAGGAGGTCTTGAACGTCCAGAAGGGACAGTTCCCTCTGGTGGGGTGGAAAGTCTAGTAAGTACATAACTCTTTATCTGATGCTATCCATGTCATTACTGATCACAGATGGGTCAGAGTCCCCAGTTACTATGAACCCTGGGAGGTCTTTTTTTTTTTTAACTGGAGGGGACTGAAAAAAGTGTACGAAGTAATCCCTGGAAATTATGTTTAACACCCACTGATCTGAGGTAATACTTGTCCAGACTAGTGGGTGGAGGGAGAATCGACCCCCGACTGCCACCAGGGCAGGACAGCCAGGCAGTGCTTCAGGAGGGCTGAGGGAGGCTTCTTTGAGAAGGGTTCCCAGGAGTCCTGGTTCTGCGGACCCCCTCTGCCTCTGGGATGGTGTCTGCTATCAAACCCCCTTCCCCAGCTGGAAGAAGATGATTCCCCAAGGAGCAGGAGCATCCTGGAAAGAGGACTGGGACCTGTGGAACCACAGTTTCTTATTACCTCTCTGATTTTTGGGAAAAAGGTTGTTTGGGTGTAGAGAACCTGATTCCAACTGCGGACAGTTTTTCCTTTCTACTCACTATGGGTTTAAGATTTCTTTGAAGGAAGGCCCAAACAAAGTTGACCCATCGAAAGGGGCATTAATGAAGGATACCTTGAAGGGTTCCAAAAACCCGCAAAGGCGAAGCCAAGCATGACGCCTAACAGCAATGCCTGTGCCCGCCACTCGAGTGGTAGCCTCCACAGCACTGGAGATCAAACCTCATCGAGGCATTAGCCAGGGATGTTAGAGTGGACAACTTTGGAGAGACCAATTTAAGACTCTCCGGAGGCAGCAGCTCAGAAAGGGAAATGGTGAGCTCTGATACAAAGTCCCTTTGCAACCAGGTAAAGTGCGCCATGTAATTGGTTGCTCTCAGTCCAAATGTAGCGGATGCAAGCATGCAATTCCCCATCGCCCGAGACTCCGTGTTGGGAATGGACCGTAGAGTTCTACTTGGCAAGCTCCTTTTTATTAGCTACAGTCACCACAACAGCATTAATGGGGATGCCCTTGCTCCAAAGAGCCTTGTCCTTGGGAGGACTTAGGAACTTATCAGCTTTCTTGGGGACTGGTTCCACTGTGCCCTGGTCTTTCCACTCCCTGTCGGAGATGAGCTGGATGAGCTCATCGGCAGGGGGAGACACCCAGGTAGAAGATGGGCCCACCCGAAGGCCTTTAAACAAACAGATTCTTCTGAAGACGGGCAGGGTAGACCAACTGCCTTCTCTGCTTAATGATCTCCAGGATGTCCCCAAAAAGAAGTCTGGGGGACCCATCTCTTTCCTCGAAATCTGATAAAAGACTCTTTAGGGGCATCCAAATGCCTCCTCTTGCATGTCCTCTTCTGAGGAGGCTCCTCCCATGGTGGGCTCAAGGGAGGACTTGGAAGAGGTAGGGCCTCCAAGGGGGGAAATGCCCATCTGAAGGTGCTCATGGGAGGGCTGACCCTGGAAGGATGAAGAGGTCTTGTCCCCCAAGTTTGAGAGGGGCTGGGTAGGACTTAAAGCCGAGAGGCAGCTGCCCAGCTGGAAACAGTCCTCTCTATTACCCAGAAGGCTGGACTGGATGAAGCCCTCCCTCCTCCCCAATGGCTGCAGTTGTCCAGGAAGGAAGAGGGGACACAGACACAGCACCGTCTCCTGATGACATCAGCCCCAAGCTGTCCAGTGCAGAGGCACCCAGATGGAGGGAATGGTCCAAAAACTCCAGGCCAAACCCCGGTCCCCAGGAACCTGCAAAGACCTCATGGGGCCGAGGCACAGCCAGTTCCGAGGGCAATGGAATTGAGCCAGCCTGGGACCCTGACGGTGTGAGAAGGGAAGGTATGCCTGACACCATTGGCCTCTCACTGGGAATGCTCTGATTCTGAAGGTCTGAACCCGGATGGGTCAGCCAAGGGGAGAGGAGTTCCATGGAGGGAGAGGACTCCCTAGGCAATGGAGCAGAAGATGGCAACAGAAACCTCCTCATTATCCTATCCATGTCTGAGGGGAGAAAGGTCCTGGTGGAGCTGGAAGAGATGAAGGAATGCCCCAATCTAGCAGAGGGCCTGCAGTCTTGGGAGGGAGACCTACATTATACCTCGGATGTAATAACCTAGATCTGGAGGGAGCGCTCTCAATAATGATTGGGTCCAACAAACCGTCAGATCCAAAGGCCTGTTTGGATCTGAGGAAAAGAATGGCGCCACAGACAAATCTGACGAGAGGGTCAGATCTGAAGACCTCTGAGACTCAGAGGTCTCAGATCCAACACAGGGAGCTGGGGCTCACAAAGCAAGAGAGCCAGGACATAAAGTCAAGGAGGCTGGACTCTGATCTGGGAACTGCGATCCATGAGCCTTGGCATTTTGGCAGGAAAATCCCTGGAGAAAGAGGACTTCTTTTTGGGATCAGAGGGAGGCTTGGAAGGGAAACCAGAGACTAAAGGACCCCCTTTGGCAAGCCCTTTAAGCAGAAGCTTATTCCTGCTTTCCAGAAGAGCCCTGGGGTTGAATCCGGCACAAATGTCACATTTAACTTCCAAATCTGGTTCTCCCAGACAATAAGCACACTCCTCATGCATGTCAGAATGGGGCACTTTCCAACTGCACAAGGAGCACCATTTAAACCCAGTGGGATTCTCAGACATCATGCATGCACATGCACACACCAAACACCTACCAACCGCTCACTAAACAAGACGAAAGGAGGGCATGGGGAAAGGATAAAAAGAGGCAAGAGGATTCAACTGCCCAAAGGACCTGGGAAGAGAAAAGGGCCTAGAAGGAGACTTGAACACTACCGGGAGGGGGAGGAACCTAACTAGAAAAAAGAGATAGGCAAGATAGGAAAGAAACCCTGAAGAAAAGAGAAAAGAAATAGCACTTATCTGTAACTTAAGAGACCTGAGCTGCAGGAAGCACGTTCAAACGAAATTGTGGCAAACAAAATCTGAGGGTTGTGGTAGCAAGGGATCTTGGTAAGGGGAGGAGTTTGATCTCAGGAGCTGTCCTCTTAGTTGCCAGCTTGGATCCGAGGTTGGATCCTAGACCCACCCATGATCAATAATGACACAGATGGCATCAGATCTGAATTTATACATTTAAAAAATTCTCTGAGGCATAACATCAGTGGCACAACAATCTATAAGTGTGACATTAGTACTCACCAGGTAGCTTGCCGTGACTGTATAGTGGTTGGTACTCTGGTCTGTTCGTATCCGGGTTACAGCAGTATGTAAATGGTGGTAGGTTCATTTTATAAACCCCTTAGTGGTTCATTGTATTACTGTTGTCTGTACCCAACTCGATTACAGTGCAATAGGTATAGTGTTTGAATCCACATAAGGGATAGTGTAGGCCTATTCTGTATGTAACAGTCAGCCTTGATTCTGATGTAAAAACCTACATGATTTGCAGCAATATATATTGTTGATGCTATCTTTAGTTTCAACATACACATTTCCAGGTAAAATGACTAGTCAAGCTGTTACCTGCCAACTGTGTGCACACATTTTGAAATTGTTAGGGTCCAAACTAATGGGACACATTCTGACCTGGAAACAGTTCCAAATGACTGCCTTTGTCTTTTTAGGATTCAGCATCATTTTTTTTTTACTTAAGCCAGTTATGTAAACAAATCAAGGCTAGTCTGTATGCCTATTTTAATATTTTTATAGAATTTACATTCACGTTTTCTAGTCAACTAGACTAACTTTGCAGCATATAATATTGTCATCAGAAAGCCATAGCCTCAAAATGAGCCTGGAAGACTGCACAAAATACTGGTTAGGATGATGAAACCATATTTATCTGAGTTTGAGGTAACCCTTTTTGTGAACTGCCTATATCTTCCACTTAAAGTGCACTGATAAGCCTCAATAAGGGTAAAACATGTCTATAGTTAAATTCTGGCTTTCTGATCTGCCTGCTCATGTGCATTAGCCAGTGGAATAAAATGCTTTTTCTTGGGAAAACAGGCATATCTCTCACTATATACAACCACAAATTCACGTAGCACAAAACCACACAAAAAGACCACCAGGCAAAGAATCCACACAGTTTATTACCCCTCTGACATCTTGGCAAAGTTAGCCTTCAAGGAGTATAACATTACAAAACAATCCACCTGCCTATATATCCACATTAATAAACTAATAAAACAATCAATTACTTGACATCATTCAATAAAAATCTCCAGTTCATTTCTGCATTTAACCCATTCGAGATTATTGTATTACATTTCAAAATATAAACAGACTCTTCAAATAATAATTCATTTATCAAAAATTCATCCTCATCTGTGTAAACATTAATTCTTTCTAAAATGGACCATCTCAATCCTTCACTATTTCCTCCATGTACCTGGTTAAAGTGCATCGCTACAGAACTTTCTTTTTTGATATTATGTATGTCTCTTAAGTGTTCCAACAATTTAACCTTAAATGCCCTTTTGCTTTGTCCTATATAAAACTTGCGACAAGGGCAATTTAAGAGCATAAATAATGGCCTCTGTATTTCAACTAAAGCAGCCCTTAGCTTGAAAATTCAAGCTGTTAATTTTATTAAAACTTTGTATAATATATTTGCAGGCTTTACACCTTCCACAACTACTTGTTCCATACTCACTAAGATTTTTATTCATTTTTACCTCAGGAAAAATGCATTTAGTTTTTACTAAAAAATCGTTCAAATTTCTATCTCTCCTATAAGAGGTAGCTGATATCCCTTTAATATTTTCACTAATCTCTTTAAATTGTGTAATGTAACCCCAATAAAAGTACAATTTCACAAGCACCAGACTAAAACTACTATAAGTAGCAGTAAAATATATGACTTCCCTTTTATCTTTAGTCATATCTCTCTGCCGGTTGCCTACTCCTACATTCTTACTTTTCTTATAAAATTTCTCTCAGCTCTCCCTCAATATCTCATTACTAAAATCCCTCTTTGTAAACCTTTCCATGGTCCTACCTATTTCTCTATCAAAATCTACCTCATTATTTCAAAGCCTATAAAGCCTAGTAAATTCACCTAAAGGTACAGCTTCACTTGTGTGGGGTGGGTGACAGCTACGGGCCATAAAATGTCCCATCTTGAAACTTTCTATGGACTGTAGTTCGAAGACATTCTCCACTACTGTCCAATACCACATCTAAAAAAGGGATAATTTTTCCCACCTTAAGATCATCAAATTGCAAACCAAATCTATTATTCTGAATTTCACAAATAAAATTTGTTACATCATTTGCACCACCCTCACATAAGAAAATTAAATCAATATATCTGAAATATTATAATACATATTTTTGGAAGAATTGTGATCTGTAGATATATTCTGTTTCAAAGAGACCCATTCTCAAATGAGCATAGGTAGGGGAAATGATGCCCCCATGGCAGTTCCCTCTTTTTGTCTATACAATTTTCCACAGAATTCAAAAAAAATATTTTGTAGGCAAAAATCCTGTAATTCAATAACATGCTCTGTAACTGGATATTCACCTAAAAAGAATCTTACTGCCTCTAAGCCAAAACTATGGCTAATATTTGTATAAAGGCTCTTAACATCTACAGATATTCAAAACATATTTTCATTCCATTGTACAGATTTAATTTTATCTAAAAAATCAAATACATCTTTGACATAGGCTGGTAATAGCTGGGCTTTAAGAAGCAAAACAATAATGGAGAAATTGCCCTATTCTACTAAAAAAGTATTCCCTGCCCGAGACTATAGGACGCCCCACCCCCGGGGGGGGGTTATAAATACATTTGTGTATTTTCAGAAGGCAGTAAAAATGAGCCATTTTACAACCTTTTGTAACAAATCTTTTACCGATATCTTCCAAGGAAAGATAGCCCAATCTATGCCCCTTTCTTAGAAGTTCACTATATTCGTCAAGGGCTTTAATACACATATAATTTTCAGCATTTTCATATGTATTATTGTCATTCAAATGATCATTACACATCTTAAAATACTGGGTGAAACTTAAAATAACCAATTTATTGCCCTTATCGGCAGGTTTAAACACATCATTCCTAGTGCTTAGAGTATTTAACATTTTTAACTCTTCCTTTGTAAGATTATAATTACCAATTTTGAACTCAGTAAAACTTTTTTTTCCATTGCATAACTGAACATAGAATAAAAATGTTGAATCCCTTCATGAGTAAAAGGTGGAATAAAAGAGCTTTTAAGCTCAACTTTACTGGCATCTAATAACATATAAGCATTGTCCTCAGATAAAGAAGCATCACAGCTTTCATCATCATCCATCATAATAAATTCATCATCACTCTTATTACAAAAAAAATACTTGAGATGCAATTTCCTAACTAATTTAAAAATATCAGTTTTAAGTTCATACAGCCTCGGTTTAACTGTCCGCACAAATTTCAGGCCACAATTTAAAATAGCATACTCAGTGTTATTCAAACAACATCCATATAAATTAACACAAGAGTCCAGATTACAGCTACCATTTACTTCTTTAGCGTTGGTGTTGTTGCTGGTATGAGTCTCTATACATCTCTCACTACATCCTGATGAAAGGTTTGCAGATGTCTTTGTACACACACTGCTCTGTCTACAAAGTCTTGGGTTGCAGAGCTGGCCTCAGTGACAGCAGAACTAGAGTGTCTCCTAGGGTGTGAAACTAGGGGCACTTCTCCTCATTGCTTCTTTTTTGGAAGTAAAGAAAGAAGCAGCCAAAGATGCTGTGTCTACGATGCCCTTCACAGTGTGCACTGTTTATCTTCTGCTCAACATTCACTAGCATTCTGCTCCTTCTGAGGCTCCTCAGTCCATCTCAACCACAATTTAGCTAACCAATTAAAGAAGCACACAGAGCAGAAAGCCTACACATTTTAAGCATGAGTGTAGTGGTCTTCAGAGTCAGAAAATAAAGACCTATGGTCTTTCTTGACAGTAGTAGATTCAAACAGGTACAACAAAAGGCTCTGTACTGTAAGCAGTTGAAGTAGTGAAGTTGATTTTTTTTCTTTCTCTTACTCACCTTACTGCAGGAAGGTAGCACTGGTGGCATAAAGAAACAGCAAGACTGCAGAGTTTAATATGTAGTCCTGGCATATTGCATAGCATCCTTGAAAGCCCGATGAGTACATGAGAAGCAGTACTGTGTAGCAGTTCAATTACTGGGAAAAGGTAAATCAGTAAAGCAATGCAAACCAGTTGGGACTATATATTTATCATCATACAGTAGCAATTATGTAAAACTGTAGTCTTTCGACTTCCCTGGTAGCAGCCATAGGGGCCAGATACCCACTTAGGCATGTCAGAGGACTGGAGACTTGGGAGTGGATGCAATATTCACAATGAGAGAAAACAGACAGAAAATGCAGTCACAGCAGCAGCATGGATCCACAGCCAGTGGCACTATGAGAGTCCATGAAAGCGGAAGCAAGGAAATGGCAAGGTCAGAATACAGCTCTTTCACGATGTTCTGGATTGTACAAGGTACATTTTTTTCACCCTGGCAGGCAGATATTATGGTCTGTGGACTGGTAACATTTTACACTGCCCACAGTAGTGGTGGGAGTATGTAGCAGCAAGTGAAGTGCATTACTGTGGCTGTTATATCTGCTGCTTCCTACTGATCACACATAGAAGTGATGACCCAAAGTTATCTGTTTGGAGTCAAGTCTGAGTGAAAGCAAAGGGCAGTTATGTTATTCTGTGATCACAGTCCTTATATTTTGAAGACAGGGATAAGGAGGTACACTCAAGCTTTGCTTTAAAGGTGAATTTCTGGGTATTCATGTCTCAAACATATAAGCCAGTTACGATGAGTGACCCATTCATAAATCCTCTATACCATCTAAACAATTAACTATACACAGCTCTAACTCTTAGTGATGCTTTAACGGCTGCATTTTAATACTGCTCAGGTTCAATAGCAGCATCTATTTGCCACAAAATTCTTCATGCACAAATACTTTTAAATAAACAAAATATAATTCAATGTTTTACAAAGAGAATGTAACTTGATTTGGTGTGGCTGATCATTTGGTTTGGATTTCAGTTAATACGCCAAAGAACCAATTATTTTGAAAATAAGTACTTAAAGTTAAAACATCTAGTACCAACTATAAACTCAGCTTCTTTCTACAGTTTATACACTGGATGATACAATGTTGGTTACAAGACATTTTATCTGCAAAGCTGGGAGATGGTTATCTCATTTGGATGTTTTTCTGCCCTCACCCTGATACCTGGTTAAATACAACTTGGGTAAGTACATGGGTCCTCTGTCTCCTCCCCCTTTTTGCAAATGGCTCAGTGTTCCAGGTGCCAGGCTTATGATGACATTTTTATGTGTGATCTTGATGTTTTGGATTTACAGATCAAGAGTGCAGGATCATTGGGGGGGGGGTCCTTTCTCTCACAAAAGTAAAGTATGTGGGAGCCATGTTGGGGTGGACATGGCCTATATCCTGCAGAATCACTTTTCACTGTTACTATTGTTTTCAAATGTGGCTGCTTTTTGAGAATTGTGATATATTGTGATTGATCTTATGAGTTTCAATCATAAAAAAAGCTTTATCAAGGAGCCAGTTTTCCAGTTTATTTATTTAAAAAAGTAACACTGTTCTGCTCTATGATTTCCATACAGACACACAATCATAACACGGAAACATTATAATCATTCATATAAATTCAAGAGGGCCTATTATTATTATGGGCATAATCCACAAAATAATTCAGCAATTCCCCACTATATCTCTTTATGATGTATCTTATTTTACCAGCACTAAATTGATGCTACATTACATCCAGCTAAGTGCAGTGGTTTTAAAGATTTAGGACAGAATATGACATTAATATTAGTAAAGAGTAACAGCGTGCTGCTTTGTCTGACTAACAAATAACTTATTCTTTGCTGATGGGATGAGAACTAAGTTTGAAGAAGTGAGGTTTTTTTTATTGGTCCCTGATACCGGCCAACCATCAGCACCCCCACAAACACACATATAATACATAACCTATTAATTCCTTGACAGGTGAAATCTTTCTCCAGCTAATAATGAGGCTGTTATCCAGGAATCCCTCAGGGTTTTTTTATGCCTTATCCAACTTTCTCCATCTAGTGTATACCTATAGCATCCAAGGGGAGACATGGACTGGACTTTTGGTGTAATGGCATGCGGCTCAACCACAGCCCTGCTCCACCTAAACACAGTATGGCTGTATGACTCTGGTCTCCACCAGTGGTGCAACCCTGTAGGTGTGCCAAGACAAGTACCCTGCCGCAGTCCCTACTGACAAGATAAGTGAGTTACTCTCACCACATCACTGCCCTGACTCCACCAGCACCTAAACCACTAATGCAACTCTGGCCATCTGGTCTGCAGTCAGGGCTTTATCCCTCTACATCAAAAAAAAACAGGGACTGGGTCATAATTGTGATGTGTGTATATTACAGACCTAGGAGAAATTAGAGTGATTATACTTATAGACATACTGTGTCACAGTTTCATAATTATAGTGTGTGATGTATTTAAATGCGTATGCTAACATCCCATTGTAGAAGTAAATGGATCAGTTTAATAATGAACAACATTCACTCTGGGAAGAGAAAACGTTGCGTTTATGATCTCCTTATCCTTTATTTGTCTGCATTCTCAGGCTATTGCACTGTTAACACCAATAAGCTGGAAGGGTATACACTCAATGAAGTATAAGTATACAGTAAATCTGAGTCATATTCCTGCGGCATACTCTGATCTACACTTCTTATTGTTTTACAGCTGATATCTGCTGATAATAATGGACTTTTCTTCCCAAGTTTATCAAGGTACTGATACCTAAGGTCTGATTTTTGACTTAGAGTTATACACAAATACGTTTGTCACTTGTCTGTGAAGTAACGTTTTAGGTTTTTCTGTTAAAAATTAGGGAAGATAACAGAGCTGTGTTAATATATTACAGAGACCATTCGTCATAATGCTCTGCCAACAGTAACATTTGTACTGCCAGGGTGGTGTATCCAAACCTAAGTCTAACACACTGACAGCAGTACATTTGTAGCCATAACCTTGGAACCCTTTGTACAAACCTGTAATCTTTGAGGCCGTGAAATAAATAAATATATATATATATATATATATATTTATTTATTTATTTATTGTAATCTCACAATATCTTAGTAATAAAACTGATCTCTGCTGAATAAGAAAAGCAGAATGCTTCTGTGCTTAAGGTACAGAAGACTCTTACAAATTACAACTACTTAAAGTTAATCATTAGGAAAAACAGGGTTCGAGCACCATCAAGTGAAGAGACTAGAATCAATCATGATATTAGAGTTTTCATTAAGCTGGGGATGGCACAGTGCTGTAGCAGTTAGGGTTGGTGGTTTGCAGCACTCGCAGCACTTCTGAGGAGTTTGACTGATTGCCCTGTGTCCACAAGGGTTTTCATTGGGAGTCTCTCCTTACTTCCACCACCCAAAGACATGCAGCTAGCCGAGTGGTAAGGTTCAAAATTACAACCCCATCTGTGTGCAGTATACCTTCGTGTTTATTATGTGATAAACTGGGAGGGTGCTTGGGACTGAGGTCCTTCCTCACTCATCACTTAGCGTAAAACTCTGAAATGGATTAAGTATGCAATGATAATCAATTGGAACATTCAGACTATCATTTTCATTGCTGTGACATCCTAGTTTTACTGTTAAAGGACCAGCTGAATTCATGGTTTTACTATGGTTACAGCAATTTTTATTTAAGATTGTCTTAAGTATATACAGGGCATTACATTTATTGCTTTGTCCTTGGTGCTTGAGGACAGAGAGTAAATAATTCAGGCATTGAGAAAATATGTAATTATTTAAAATAAAGGATAATCTTTCTTCAGGAAGATGTGGGGTCCATAAAGAAAAAAATTAAGGGTGTATGCAAACGAATGGTGCAGGGAGGAAAAATGTATACTGGGAATTAACTGGTTGCTTTAACTGTTTTGAATATTCAATAAGGTTGCAGACTACAATGACCAAGACCAGCATTATATACTGCTGCATGTCTAGGTTTCTTGCTCCGACCTACATAATCTTGATAGGGTTAATGATGCAGTTTGGTGACATTTTCTAAATAAATGATGTGCTTCTTTACATACTGACGAGAATGTGCAAATACAGTATCTGCAAATATGCCGTACAACTATAGTTACTGTGCCCACTAACATGTGCTGACATCTCTGGGGGGGGGCTTCACTTGAATAATCTTACCTGCCAGGTTAATCTATGTAAATAATTCTAAAGCGTGTCAGAGTAAGATCTAAAGATCTATTCAAGAGTAAGTTACTCAGGTCTGCTGAGCTGAACATGCACTTGCTATTGATGCTATTTATTAGCCATCTATTTAAAGAGTACAATTTGGACCAGGAGTTTTTGCAAGGAAATGTTGTTGTGTCTTTCGACTTTTCCCAGTTAGGGGTCGCCACAGCGGAACTCTGGTCCGCTAATGATTGGCAGTAGACTTTTACGTGCCGAGTTACCAACCCTGACGCACAACCTTCAACGAAGGTACGCCCATTCACGCATGTCTCCACACAGAAGATGCTTGAGCTGAGAATTGAACAGGACAACGTCTTACTGTGAGGCGACAACACGACCGCAGTAGTTTTTGCAAGGAAATCTTACAGTGGAACCACTCAAGTCAAGTAGCACAGCATCAGATTTCCTAGTGAGTTGATGCTTGAGGTTACTTAGGAGCTCTCATGTTAACAATAACAAAATGAAAATGAAAATTACGCACTCAAAATGACAATAAATCTCCACGTTCCATACCTGTACATGTCAATATTCTGGTTGCTGTGACACAGCCAGTACTGACTCGGCACCACAATTTCTACAGTTCAAGCTCCTCCCCTACTGTGTGACTATTTACTTTGATACAGTCTACATAAAACCTGTTGCTCCCATCCTGTTTTTGCCAACACCACCACTGCCTTTGACATCCAGGAACTGTTGTACACCTGCATTTATTACCCTCATTTTCAACACCTTTTGCTGACCTTCCTAAGTAATTTGCTCGACTTGCTGAAGTATCCTGTGAGGAGCCTGTCTGAATGGCTGTTGGGCTCCTGTACACACATGGTGCTCTGCTACTTAGGTACGCCCTTGCTTAGCAGTAAACTAACCCCTCATTTTGTTTAGTACTGCAAAGATTCCCTAAAACCATGCAGGGGATAACTATTGTGAAAGCACTACCTTATTCATTAACATGTCAAGTTGAGCCTCACTGTGGAGATCCATCACCAAATTTCCTTCTGTTTCCTCTTATAGCCCATTGTACATACTAAGTATCACTGTATCTCTATTACAACAGGGGGGTATTCATCACGTTGACATGTCAGAGTTTGTTTTTCATCTTCCGGCCTGGAAACCTCGCCTGATAAAGTGCAGTTGTATACGTTGCACTTAACATAACAACAGATGTTTGAATTCCTCACTGCTGCAGTAGCCTTTTGGCTATACGAATGGTTTACTGTCCAGGATACAACCGACCAGCTTCACAAAAGCTCTAGCTCCTTCCCACACATTCACTCTGGCTTCTGACTGGAGAGCCCAGAGGAGGGGAAATCAGCAGTCAGAAAGAAGAAACCCTCAGCATTTTCTTTCCCGTTGACAGAGAGAGGAGTGAATTTCTGAAAGAAATAACAGCAACAAATAACTTTATATTCCAATAACTAACTATATGCACAAGTAAGTGGATGGTGGGTAGGTGTGGCTAATGCAGCAGTGAGGAATATGAACATCTGCTGTTACAGTAAGTGCAGCTTACACAACTTTACTACATTCATCATTCTTACTGCTGCAGCAGCCTTTTGATTACCAAATCATATCCAACCTGGAAGAGGAAGGAGAAGAATCCAGGAGTCACTGAAGAATGATTCTCACAAATCCAGTCCTGCACCTAGAAAAGGAATCCAGTAAGTAATGCTTTGTAAGCGTATGCACAGAGGATAATGTAGCTGCTTCTAGAATACATCATGAATCCACCCCTTTCCAAAAGGCCATGAAAGAAAACAAGGCACAATTAGAATGTGCTTTAATCCAGCCTGTAAATGTTTTACCACGGTGGGACGAACAGGAAAAGATATAGTAAGGAACAACTAATTGGAATTGCCCGAATGGACACAGGCAGTCCTTTCTCCAGTGCTGTACTAGGAATTCCACAGCTGTATAGCCCTTCCTAAAGGACACAGTACTGGCAAGGTAATGCCAGAGATGCGACTTGTAAAAGCATTACCAGAGTATATAGAATTAATTATCGCGTTCATTCAAATTCTGAAAGAAATGAGAAAGATTAATGGCTACATTCAAGGTACACTCAAAGTAGTAAGGGCATATATGGGGTATAAGGGGGGAGGGATTCTACGGAACATGCTACATGCATGGAAAAACAAAATGGTTAAACCAACCAAGAATGACTGCAACCCGAATTCCCTCTTGCAGATGTCCGAGCAATAAAGCAGTTAGTCTACCTTAAAAATGAACTAAAAACAGGCAGAATATTTGCTTCAAATGTAGAGAGAAATACCTTTCCTGCAAAAAGTAAAGATCTCAATCAAGTGCCACCTGAGTAATAGGTGACCTCACATCCATCCATAGTTCCATTTTTCCAGTTTTGCACATGGTGTCAGGGTGTCACTTCAACAGTGACAATCATCTACAGCCAGGTGATCTTACATATCAACAGAAAAAATTCTTTGTAGCAAGACGTGAGCTAATAAAGAGGAGCTTCTACTGGCAGACATGCTGAAATGGCTGCTCAATGCATCTGCCAAAGGAGTGAACAGGCCACATGACAGTAACTCACAGAAATGTTTGAAAACCACAGGTAATATTCCTGGATAGGGTCCTGGTTATAGGTAAGGCACCAATTAGAAAATCTTCCCTACTGGTAAACATAAGACTCCCTAGTAACAGGATTTCTTATCTCCTTTAGTACCTGCTGCACGTCCTCGTGAAAAAAGGTACTTAAAAGGTACTAGAACTAAATCATCCAGGCATTCAGTTGAAGTTGTTTGAGATTGGGGTTCATCAAACTCCCCCTGTCTTCTGTGAGTAGATCCAATCTGTAGGGAAGCTTGTGGTAATTGCCCCTGGCCAAGACCATAAGGAGGAAGAACTGATTTTGCCTGGGCCAGATGGGAGTCCCCACAATAATATTTGGACAGTCCTTCTGAATCTCCAGAATGACCCTGGATATCAGTGGAAAGGGTAGAAATGCATACGGGAGCATTCCCAATAATGAGAATGAAAACGCATCTGTTTTCTGGGCCTGCCTACAAGGAGTTCTGGTGCAGAACATACTTACTTGTCTCTTGTAATAGGAGGCAAACAGATCCATTTAAGGTGCTCCAACAACTGGATCCATTCCTGGAAGCCCCCATCATTCAATTTGCATTCATCAGAATCTGTCCTGGTCCTGCTTAGTTTTTCTGTCACTACTACGTTTTGTTCTGATGGTAAGTAAAATGCTTGGAGGGTTATACAGTGCGTACAGCTAACTCCCAAGTTATAATAGCCAGCCAGCACAGGTGGTAGCACCCAGTATCCCCATGTTTAGGTTCCAACAACTGGATCCATTCCTGGAAGCCCCCATCATTCAATTTGCATTCATCAGAATCTGTCCTGGTCCTGCTTAGTTTTTCTGTCACTACTACGTTTTGTTCTGATGGTAAGTAAAATGCTTGGAGGGTTATACAGTGCGTACAGCTAACTCCCAAGTTATAATAGCCAGCCAGCACAGGTGGTAGCACCCAGTGTCCCCATGTTTAGGTTCCAAATCATTTGTGGTACTGTCTGTTATCACCTGTAATGAATCCAGAAATCACAGGTCACGAAGAGAGACTATTGCATGGATCACAGCTGACATCTCTGATATTTATGTGCTTTGGTCTGTCTGAACTGTCCCACAGGCTTCACACCTTTACCCCCGTGCAAAACACTGAGGCAATTTATTGTTTCCACCAATGCAGTTCTTTCTTAATAAATCCTAAAAATGTAATCTGAAAATTCTAGAGGATAAGAAAGTTGGTTCCACATTTCTAACACCATTGAAATTTTTTTCATGTATAATGTGGTAAAATGAATCCTGAGAATCATAGAATTAATGAACCTTAGAATCCTGAGATATTCTCTGGCTGAAGTCTTAGACTGATTAGAGAAGATTAAGAAAGTTTCCAGATATAAATTCACCTTTTCCTTTGTTAGGAATCTCTTTGAAGAGATGCATCTATAAGCATACTTCTCAACCTGTTATCCCAAGAAATATGGACAAATCCTAACATAATGAGGGGGAGACAAAGCCCCCAAAATAGGGACACTTTAAATATTGCTCTTATAAACTTAAAAAGTAGCTAGAATAACAAGGTTTGTGTTAACATGCATTTTCTGAGGGATATGAAGTCTGAAACTCAAATGTATTCCATTATTTAGTGATTTTATTCCTCAGATCATCACAGTGATTTGCCAGAAAAACACATTTTATGATGAAAAGACCAAAATTTTGAGGCAAAAATCTGGACAGTTGAGAGGTACGTCTAGAAGGCAATATAAAACCACAATCGTGTGATGGAGTCAAGAAGGATTTTTAAAATTATCTGGAAACCCAAACTGGTAAGGAGTGAAGAAACTCATGTTAATGACTCCTGGAATCTGGCAAAAGAAAGAAAAGATCATTAAGTCGTCTAAACAAGGACAAATGTGAATATGCTGCAGTCGGTAATGGGCTATTCTTACAGCCAGGCATTGTGTCAACACCCAAGGAGCTGTAACTAACTCAAAGGGTAAGGCAGAGAAACGAAAATGTGATCTTGAGATAGAATATGAGAATTTTTTTGAAGCCTCTGGCTATAGGAATGTGATGGTAAGTAAAATGCTCTGAGAGTTATACAGTGCGTACTTTTTAAATACCTTTATTGAATGATCATTTAAGACAAAGGCAAACATACATTTATATAAAAGAAAACAAACCATATTAACATGTTCCTAAGTGCAAACATCATATATCACATATATTCTTTTGTATTATTACCATCAATCCAACATTATATAATTTGATCAATTCCTGCCTTCCCTTAAACCTCACTCCCCACCAAAACATTACCAAAACATTATTCTGCATGTATTGCTCCTACAATTTCCATTTTTTTCTATGTAATTTGCTGCAACTCTTTTCTATAGATCCCACTTCGTCCTTTTATCTCTTGTTACAACATTCAATACTTCAAATACAATTGGATTAGCCATTGATTTCCATTTTCTAGTAACTGCTTTTTTGACAGCCACCAGAATTAAACTTAACAAGGTCATATCTGGTCAATCCTAGATCTTTTATCCTAGCTCAAAAAAATAATTTTCTTAGTTACATCAATTTGCTCACCCAGCATCTCTGACAGAGTACTCTGTGGGGATTTTTTTTTTTAAATCTGGCAACTTGTACTCCCAGAACATACGTTCCCCCAGTTACCTCTTTCCTCCCCATCACACCTCCAACATTTGCCATCTAACTGAGGAAAACGTATTTGGAGTCTGCTTCGGGTATACAAATACATATATTTATTTATTTTTATTTATTTTTTTAACATTTGTTGACCGGGCTAGTCTATCTGGATATAAGTCCATTTTCAGTAGAGGCCTGGGGAGAAAAGCTCCAAAAAATGACAAACGATTTAATACAAATCAAAGTTAGAGGGCACTTGTGATCATGAAGAAAATCCAAAATTGTTTGGTTATGTTAACAATAACAGATAAAATAATTAGAATACAACAACAGTTAAATTCACAATAAAAAATCTCATCCCATTTAATCCACAACAATAAGTTTTTTTTTTTTTTTCCAAGCAAACATCCTAAATCTTTGAGACTTTATTACGTTTGGTAGCCATACAGGTCTTCACATCCTTGTGAACTGCTTATCCACACTCTCTCTTCGTAATCTTTTCTAACCTCCTCGGACTGATTCCTGTAGTTATATTGTGCAATATTTAATATGCTTTAATAATCCCTTTTTAAGCTTCTGTTCTAGATTCAGCTAAAGACTCTACCAGAACATATCCTTCACTTAGGATCCCCCCATCCCTTTCTCTTTGCCTATACTCTATATAGATTCCTGATAGAGAAGGCAGGCTGTAGCCTTCAGTCCAAGTGTCTTTATTGGCCTCTTCCTATCCCATTACCTTTATCTCTCTAGTTCTTTGCTCCCAATACCTTGGTTCCTTTTTAGGTTTAATGTTATCATAAAATTCAGAAGAGGAATGAGTGGTAACAGGTTCTGAAGGGGCAACACTTTGAATTTTGGTAATTTCACAAACCAGTTAAGAAAGGAATGATCTAGAATTTTTCTTCAGAAAAGCTCATTCTTTGAAACTAGAATCATTCTGGAGTAGAAGCATTCCTTTCTTTGGTATAAAGGCAAATGTAGTATGACTCCTAGTATAAGCATGTGTTGAAGACCATGAGGAAAAATCTCTGTTTAATTTGAAGTGAAGGGAGGAAATCTCAGAAAAGGAGGTATGTGTATTCAGTGCAAACTGTAACCTTCATGATTCAGTACTAGTACCCAAGAGTATGAAACAATCTGCTCCCATACGGAAAGACTGAGAGCCGGTCTGTGCGTCAGACTTAGAGAAGTAGGGACAGGAGGAGATGGGGAAGGGGTGAGGAATGCTGGCATGGTCATTCTGAAAGCATAGTCTTTCCATTGTTTTAAAGTATCCCAGTTTTTACTGTTTGCCTCCTGCCACCATTTTTTTTATTCCTTGTTTCCTAGAAGATGACAAGGAATGACTATTTTGCCTTTAAAAGCACAGGGCTTGTAAGATTCATAATGTGGGGCTTGAAAAATCTTAGTAACTCCATGAATTAATTTTCCTCTGTCAAACTGTTTGAGAAACTGAGTAGATGCAGAGCCAAACAAAATCTCCTTGAGTAGAGTTTAAAATCTCAGACTTTACTGCATCAGAAAACATTTGAGTACATATCCAGGCATATCTTCTCAAAACAGTAGCAGTAGTTAAGTCCCTAGAGCCTAGACACAGTATTTGCACAATCATACACACTCTTCAAAGCATTTTTAAACACCTGAGACAGGTTATAAATTGTAGGACATATGAACTAAAGGAAGTGCGGCAGAACAATGCCGCCAGCTGTCAAAACCTGACAAAATAAAAATGGAACAAGGAAATTCTCTTATGAAATCTGTCCAACACCTTACTAATATTAACTCTTCCTTTGCATACAAGAAGGTAAGTGTTCTACATTTTTGGGGACTGAAAGCTGAGGGAAAGGGCTATTGCAGGCAACATTTAACATGTCCTCCAAGTCTAGCATAATAGGGGACATGGGTACAGCAAGTGGTAAATCCACTAGCAGCATATCATTTCCTCAGTTTAGGGGGAACATTCAGTTATTCCCACAAAAATATATCACTCCACCTGGAACTTCTCTTAGGAAAAGGAAAACTTCTCTAATGGAATTGGAGAAACAAACTTTCTTCTGAATCACAGTCTTGGACTTGGGAATCAGACAAAGAAAAAAGCCCTTTTTCTGTCTATGTCGGAATCTTCTAACATATTTTCTTCCGGACTACAGTGACCTAGTTAGTCTTCTGGTATGAATTTCTGCTCTCCAGGACAGAAAGCCTGCAATAAACTCCGGAATAATGTAAGAAAAATCTTCCTTATAAACAGACAACATTTCTCTAAATGAGCAAAGTCTAACCTTCTGTTTCATTTGTTTTTTCAAGGGGCATCCCTGGAAGGAGACAGACAGCTAGATGGCACTTCATCCTGGACAATAGGTCTTTTTCTCTGGCCCCTCCAAGAAGAACCTCCCATAGAAACTCCCAGACCAAAGAAGATGATTCTCCCATGTCCGGACTGGACACAGAACAGCCACAGAGGACATGGCCATCACCGGATCCATGGTGGCAAAAGGGACTACACGAGAGGAATCTGGAAAAAAACAGTGAGTGGACTGAGGAACAAGAAATGGTCACTGCAGAATCACCCACTAGGGGCTGGGGCATTTTTGGAGTCTGTGGTATAGGCAAGGGCTCCTATCCTGTTTTTCTTTTTAGGTACAGCAGGAGATGAAACTGCAGGACCAGTATAAGAATTCATGCTGTAGCCGAGAAAAAAACCCGATTGCCAATAAGTGCTACTGGGAAGAATCATTCGGAAGGTAAGCAGCCAGATAAGTGTTCAAAGGTAGCATACACACTCTTACACTTGCTTAAACAGGACCTCAAAATTCAAAAGTAAAAGCAGTACACCACATCCCTGTCAGAATTATAACTCCCTTTCACAGCAAATACAGTGAGAGAAAACAAGAAATAAAGATACGTTGCCATGGGGTACACAAGCACCAAACATAAAATACATTTCTAGGTGCTTAAATATAGCAGTCTTGAGCAATAAAATAAAGGACAAGTTGTCATGAAGTGTACACTAGCACCAAAATGCTCAGTGTTTGACATACATAAAACACTTCCTAATCTTTGAAATCTTACACGTCGGTTAAAATGTCTCAAAAGTAGTACATTTTTCTCTCACAAAATAATCCCAATATTCAGCAACAAGCCCTGTTCTAAAAAATAGCAATGCCTGACAAGAAACTTCTCATCTACAGAAAATAATAAAAAAAAAAAACCATAAGAAATTGAAAAAGGCAACATTTTCTCTGTTTAAGGGGTTCCCCTGTGGGGACATATCTGCCAAAAATGAAGCCTGTAGCTAATTGCTGTTCCTGTGAAGCCTCAGAATTGCTTTCCCTTGAGTTAGCAAGAAATTACTGAACATAACTTCACTCTGACTGTTATTTCCCTCCACTGGGCTGTCCAATCAGCAGTCAGTCATACCTCTCAACCTCTTAGAGCAAGAAATCTGGACAAAGCCATAAATAAAAGTGGGACAAAGGCCCAAAAATAGGGAATTTGTAAATACTGCTCTTACAAACTCAGAAAGTTGCTATACTAATAAGTTTTGAATTAGCATGAATTTTCTGAAGGATATCAAGTCTAAAACTCAAACTTCTGTCATTATTTTTGAACTTCAGTCTTTAATTTACCACTAATTTTCCAGAAAACCACAATTTTATGAAACAGCACTAGAAATGAGAGAGCAAAATCTGGACAGTCTGTGAAAATCTGTACAGTTGAGAGGAATGGTCAGAGTGAAGATGTGTGAGAGGGAGACAAGAGCTTTGTGAAGCTAGCTAGTTGTTGTTTTCTGGGTAGGAAACAACCACAGTGGCAAAAGGCATACCTCTCAAGTGTACCTCATTACGAGGAACGTACCTCATTTGGGGTCTTACAAAGTTCATGTTCCTCGAAGTTCCTCAAAGTTCCACATTGAAAGAGTCTGTCACACATTCAGAGTTAAGAATTTATTTAAGTGAAATTCATGGTAAATAGAAATTAATCATATTAATTCATTAAAAGATCTTCTTTATAAGTAAAACCAGCATATTTTAACCATACTATGACCTTCCTAGTTTAAGTTGTTAGTAAGCCATTAGTATGTGTTCCACATTTTTCACATTTGTTCCACATTATGAGGGCTAGTGTTCCTCATTTTGGAGATGGAAGGTTGGGAGCTAAGGCAAAAGGCTATCGCAGAAGTCAGAATGATGACTACCTGACTTTGCTTACCTTCCTTATAACAGTGAAAAGTCCATCCCATGCTGCATGTAGCTAATTCTGTCAGACAGGAAAAAGCTTCATTACACTCTTTGGCTCTTGCTGTCATAACAGACTTTTTGTTGTTGCTGTGCTTGTGCTGAGTGTTACTGCACCCCCTCCCCCAGAGTTCCCTAAATCTAGTCCTGAAATCCAGCTTATACTCCACAAAAAAATCTTTGTCTAAATCACATTCACGCTCCAGTTCATCATGAATTAAGTCATTAACGTTAGAGGAATTAAAAAGTGTTAATTACAGTTTGCACTGGTCAATGAAAGCCACTTACATAACTGCCTTTGTTGTCTTGTGTTCAGCTGCTTATTCTGTTGCTAGGGTGCATGAATCTTTGCTTCTGTTGTCACATTAGTTAGCAACATTTATTTCACCTTCTGGACTCACTAGGATGTAACATCTCTTAACACCCTGCTCAGCTCCTACACCGAACCTCATCTCATACCAGTCAGCTTGTCTGTTAGTAGCCCTTAAAGCAAGTCATGATTCTTACATCTCACTTTAGGTTAAAAAGCAGGCAGGAACTTCCAGCCATTTTGTTTTGGTCAAGGGGTTGTGGCTGACAGTAATTTGGTCCTGTTGGGTGGAAGTGGGAGAAGCGCTGCTTAGTTCTTGGCTTGATCCTTACTCCTAATGCACTCTAGCCTGGGACACACAAAAGTGTCACAGGAGCAGAGTGCATGCTGCCATGTACAATGGTTCATGGCATTCACCTAAGGCCTTCTAATTGTTCAGAACTCTGAACAAACTAATACATTAGCCAACAAAGATAGGAATCTGTTGAAAAATATTTCAACCCACACACATTTGCCAACAGAATAAAACAAGTCATGGCTGCCTAATCTCTCTCTCACCACCACTACCAAGGCCCCAGTAGTTTCCAGTAGATAGATGTGTAATATACATTCGTTTCTGCCATCCATATATTTTTAAGGTATGTTTGACTAGGACACACTGCTCCCATTGGCAGTCTGTTGCTTTTTTACTTTAGGTTTCCACAGCTATGAGCCGAGTTAGGTACATCCAGTGAAAAACTGTACGTTGTTTTTTGGTTTTGCTATTCCTGGGTATATCATGAATAAAATGTGGTCTTGGCGTAGACAGTACCACTCCCACAGAAAAATAAATAACTGATACTTTTTTAAAACAGCAGCAAAAAGGAAGCAGGAATTCAAGGAACCTAACTCTAACCGGATACACCATTCTGTTCTGACACTAAAGTCATTAGTAAATAAGTCTGTGCCCTAATTGGACTGGCCGAAAAGAGCTTCACTTCTGGGCTCTTCAGTCAGCAGCATGGGTGGTTCTCTTATTAAAGGTAAACAGACAGAACTTAGATGAGGAACCTGTACAGAAAGTATGGTAACATTTTCCATGTTTCCTGCCCCCCCCACCAAGTCTATAGGTTCATAGGTAGGTACTAGGCTATTGGCCCTAGGGCCTATATAACTATATAAGCCTAGCCAAAAATGTACCCTGGCTTTTGCCACCCAAGAAAATTATTTTCCTGTGCCCCTGTCGAGCAGAGCCACAGAAGTAATCCCGGGGTGAATTTCCTATCTCCCATCCAATCATCAAGATTTTTCTTGAAGAGTGCTAATGAAGAGCTCTGTTTGACATAAATAGGTAGTCTGTTCCAGAGTAGGGGAAGTCTCTGGGACAGGAATCTATCCCTCCAGCATGTTCTGTTTATTATGGTGACAAGGTTTAGGTCCCTAGAGCATGTAGCTCGGAGGGACTGGGATTTCTTTAAGTGGAGCATGTCCAACAGCTCTGGGTTTGACATAGCTTTGTATGTTAGGCAGAGATCGCCTCTGAGTAGGCGATATGCGACTGAGTAAAGCTGGAGCTTTTTGAGACGGTCTGCGTAGGGCATCTGTTTGAAGCCAGTAATCCTCTTTGTGAGGTATTTCTGTGGCCTTTTCAGCTATTGTAGATATCTTGTGAGGTACATACCAAAAGGGGCGTTGTACTCTATAATGGGTCTAATCAGTGATGAGTAGAGGGGAACAATGACTTCTTTTTTTCTGGATGAGAAACCTTTTCTGATGAGGTGAACCATGTAGAAGGATTTCCTGACTACTGTGGCTGATGTGATTATCAAAGGAGAGACTACTGTCCACCTGTGTCCCAAGGTCTTTTATCACATTTTCGGCGTTAAGTAGACTATCAGCTATGTGGTAGTTCATGGGTACAGAGTTTTTACCAAAGAGGATGACAATACACTTTTTGGCATTGAGCTTCAGACCAAGGGTTTTACACCAGGCATCTGTCTCAGTGAGATTCTTTTGTAGTATGTCCACATCATTAGGAGTTTCGATTATGGCTCCTAGTTTTGCAGTCATCTGCAAACTTTGTTAGCCAAAGACTTTCTGTGTTAGCCTGTACTTCAGAGAAGTAGATACCAAATAGGAGAGGATGCAGGACTGAACCCTGTGGTACTCCATTTGTCACTGGTCTGAAGTCGGATTTGGAATCTGCTACTTTCACAGTGTGGGTTCTGTCCCTCAGCCAGTTGGCAACCCATCTTGTGACATAGGGATTTATACTTAGTTTAGTGAGCTTATCTATAATTCCAGAGTGGGGGCTGGTGTCGAAAGCCTTGGCGAGATCTAGATAAGCTGTGTGAACCACCTTACACTCATCTATGGCTTTGGTGACTGCTTCAAAGAAGTCAATCAGGTTTAGGAGACATGATCTGCCTTTTACAAATCCGAACTGGGTAGGGTCCGGAGTTTGGAGATTACAAATGTCTTTGTTTATGAGTTCCATGATGATACGTTCCATGGCCTTGCAGACCAGGCTCATCAGGCTAATGGGGCGGTAGTTCCTGGGGTCCGTCGTGGCTCCCCCTTTGTGGAGTGGGATAACCGTCACAGTGCGCCATTCAGTAGGCACAAAGCCTGAGGTGAGGCTATGACTGAACATGGTACTTGGGTATGGTGCCAGTTCATTATGTAGTTCATGTAGAATGCAGCCTGGATTATTGTCAGGTCCCATGGATGCTGTGTTCTTGGCTATGAAGAGTGTTTTTTTTACCTGTGCAGCCGTGATTACAGGAACTTTGCATTCTTCCAGTATAGAGATGGGCCCTCTAAGGGGTGAGAGGGGGTAAAGTTAGCACTGAACCTATCTGCCAGGATGTTGGAAATATCAGTTTTCTGTATATTTAGTGCCATTGTACTGTAACTCAGAGCAGATCTGAGTGATGTCATTGAGATTCTTGACATAGCTATAGTATGCTTTGTGGTTGTCTTTAGTCAGTGGCAATTTTGTTTTTGTAACTAGCTTTGGAGGATTTTATGAGGGATCTTACTGAGTTTGACCAGGGAGTCCTCCAGTCATGGGATTTTACTCTTTTTTGCAACAGTTTCTTTCTTCTGTTGTAGAGTTTGTTTATGGCAGAGGACCACCAGATTGGCTTCCTTTTTTTGGAGGATAGCATCTTGGTTCTATTAGGGATAGCATGATCCATGCACTCATGTAAGTGCTTATAAAAAGTGCATTTGTGTAGGATTCAGCAGTCGTACCTCTATTGTCCGTCTGCATGGGTATCATGAAGTTTGCCACTTCTGTCTTAAGAAGTGTGAAGTTGGCTTTGGAGAAGCTTTTTACAGTGGTTTCCCTAATTGGGGGTGGGATGTGGATGTCTAGGGTGATTAGCTTGTGGTCGGATCTGACCAACAAGGAATTAGCCTCCTGTGTGGAACACCGGTTGCCCACGTTGGTAATGACCAGGTCTAGGATATTGCTGCCCCTGGTGGGGGTGTGAATAAGTTGATCCAAAGCGTTGGAATTTATGAATTCCAGAAAACATTGAGCAAAAGAGTTGGTACAAGAATAGTTTTCCCAGTTAATGGTGGGGTAGTTGAAATCGCCCATTATTAGGGTGTTAGGTTGCACCCTAACACTTTCCAGTGTATCAAGAAATGAGGAGTGGGAATCCTGGGGCATGGTGGGGGGTCTGTAGCAAGCTACAACTTGGATTGGGGTCTTGCCCAGAGTTAGTTACACTTGGATAATCTTGAATGCATTATGCTGTGCAACTAGCCTGGAGGTGTGGACATCCTTAATGAATATGGACATGCCTCAACCTTTAGTGCTTCGTTCTGGGTTAGGTGGCTGAAAGGTGTGGTATGAATTATAGCCTGGTAATGCAGGGGTGCTCGCTGGAGCTTTGAACCAGGTCTCTTGTCACTGCACAGATGTCGATGTTCTCCATTTTAACGAGTGCCTCGAGTGAGTGCATTTTGAGGTTTAGACTTCTAGCATTGAGTAGCATTACTCTCAGATTTTGCTTGGATGTACCTGTTATGGTGGTGAATTTGTCATTTGAACCTTGCCTAAAAAAGGCACTATAGGGGTGGCAAGAGCCTTAGCCAGTATCCGGAATCCCAAGGGCGACAGGTGCAAGCCATCTCTGGCAAAGCATCGTGGTCTATCGATCATGTTGTCCCAGGCAGACAAATACTGGATCCCCTTAGAATGACACCAGAAGCTTAGCAAACTGTTGAAGTCAATCATTTTGTCCTTGTACCGTGGCATCATTCTGGGTGATGGCAGGATGCTACTCAGAGCCAGGGTCATACCTGCCTGGGCTACAAGATCGTAGAGCTCCTCCATGTCTCTTTTCATGTAGTCCAGGGAGGTACATCTCAGGTCATTCACACCAACATGGACAATGACAGTGTCTTTTTTGTACTTGTTGTGGAGTGACCTGAGTGCGTGCATTATGTGGCGGATCCTGACACCTGACAGGCAGCTGGCAGTAACTTTCTCCTTGTTTAGCCTGGTGAGTGGAACATCAGTGTGCCTGACTATACAGTCACCTATGACTAGAGTGTTGGGTACGTTGTTATGCCTTATGGGCTGTGGTTGAGTGGCACACTGAGTTTGTGGGCTATGTGTCATTTGGGTTGTTGAGGGGTGGCGTTTGCTTACGTTTCTGCTTTGGAGGTCCCTGATGCTTGGGCAGGTTTTTATTGAGAGCCGCCGTGAATGTAGGTGTGTGTTATGTGTTTCTATGTGTGTGTTTTGGTGGTGTAGGTTTTGAGGGACTATGTGATGAGTGTGGTGTGGTGCAAGTGTTTACCTTCTCCTCTTGACTGTCTGGTCCAGTCTTGGGTGAAGAGAGCTTTGCCTCCAGTTTGGCAATATAAGTGCATCTCTCACAAGTTGTAGTGTTTGGTGGTAGGAGGAGAGGGTTGTTTGTGTACATGAGGCAATTGCTACATTGCCCCAAGATGCCCAGATTCATCAGGTAGACAGAAGAAATCACCGGAGCTGACCCTTAGACATGCCTGGATAGGTGCTCATTTATTAACTACTAAAAACTGCTTTCCTCTAGACAAGTGAGGAAAGTTGAGTGCTGTAGTAATGTGCAGCTTATTTAGTGCTTACAACGAGTTCTGAACAAGTGCTGAGTTCAAAGAAACAGATTTGAGTGCTGAAACTAGAAAACTGGCTAGTTCTAAGAAACAAAATTAAGCTAGAAGGCTTCCCTCCAAAACAGAAAGGCTTGGGGGCTCAGAAGCCTACAAACAGTCTAGACCACTTACAGGAAAGGCAGGAAACAAGCTGAAAAAATTTTTTTTTTTCTTTACCAGATGCTCTCTTTGTACACAGTAGGAGTGCTAATCATAAATATCAATTTTCCTCCATTCTTCCAAAAAAAATTCTACCATCTGAGCCTGGATCTGTGCTGTAGAGGGATGAAAGACCAAGTATGACCGAGCTGACCAAAGTTCACTTAGCAGCTCGGGTGTTGGATAAGCCAGGTGTAGTAAGGAATGAGTAGTTTACCTATCCCAGGGGGAGGGCGGTAGTCTAACATGTGCAGAAATATGCACCTCACATAAGAAGAGGGTACTGTAGGACTTTCATGTCAGTGAGTGCTCACAGCAGCTCCTGATGGTAGGGGTTAGACCATCCCAAAAAAAACGTGATGGCTGCCTGGATGATGACAGTCTCTCAACCCCCCCCCCCCAAAGAGGGAGACGAGACAAATGAGACTAAAATAATCCAAATGGGCTGATGGCAGGCAAGCAGCAGGGAATAAACACAGGTTAATAAAAAAAAAAAAAAGTTTTGACTATCCATCACAAGTTTTAAGTTGTTATGAAATATCATATTCTAAAAAAAAATTAACAAGAGCAGGCCTGTTCACTAAAATGTACACAGTATACAAAAACAGTCTTACTCGGTTACTTTTCTAAGTCCATAAAGCAAACGTTTTAATACGCATCATAGATTTGAGGTCTTTGTTTCTTATTTTACATGCACACACAAATGCATGTGCACAATCAACCTAATCAAGACTACTGTACATTTAGACAACAAAATATTGCACCCTTATTACTTAATCCCGCAGTGGTGGTGCTGCGGTAGCGTTGTCGCCTCACAGTAAGACGCTGTCCGATTCGATTCTCAGCTAGAGCGTCTTCTGCATGCGTCTTCTGCATGGAGACATGCGTGAATGGGCGTACCTTCGTTGAAGGTTGTGCGTCAGGCCTGGCAAGCCGGTACGTAAAAAAATCAACTGCCAATCATTAGCGGACCAGAGTTCCGCTGTGGCGACCCCTAACCAGGAAAAGCCGAAAGACACAAACAAAAAGGCATAGTCATAGCCATCATATACCTATCCTTTACTTACTGCTTCAGTATGACAAAATTGCTCCTAGAGGGGACACCAAGCACATAAGTGTATATGCTACTTAGAAATAGCAAAGGTGAACATAAGCAGCAGGTCCATTAATTATTTCACTATACTTTCACCACATTACTTGTTGAGCGCTAGCATTAAAATCTTTGAATCAATGTATATTACCATGACTAAAGCATTTAGAAAAACGTTTAATGTTAGCACTTTCGTTTAGACAAATTTCCAAACTTCTTCAGACAACTTATCTCAACATACTGTTGTATTAATAGAAACTACAATTAAACTTTAATTGCTCAGCAAATTAAATCCTTAAAGCAAATGTTCTGAAAAATACACACACTGCCATTATGTACCTCAAGTACACATAAACCTAATAAAGCACATGATAAAAGTTGACAAATGAAGTTAAAATATACCAAATACTCTCACAAAAAATATTATGGAGACCACATATACATATGTCGGTTAAAAGTACATAATTAAGACCCATCCAATTATATTAGCTACACATTAAGTGGGATGTATTAATATTACAAAAATATATATCCTACCTATTCAGTGCTTTACACTTCAAAATACACATAATAGAAGCATATTTGTTAAGCCCAGGCAAGATGTGGGCAACAGTACGAATCTGCCATAAGCCATGGCAGCTTAGGCTAGAAGAAAGTGAACTATTATGGCAGATTCAGAACATATTGCTTTAAAGATTTAATTTGCTGAGCAATTAAAATTTAATTGTAGCTTCTAAAGCATGGTGTTGGGAGGGTGGCCTAATGGTTAAGATGTTTGCCTTACAAACACAAGGTGCAGGGTTTGAGTCTCACAAGGGATAATTGGCTAGGCTTACAATGGCTTGCAAGTGCAGTTAGCCTAGTACTACACTATGAACTAATTAATACGACAGGATGTTGAGATAAGTTGTCTGAAGAAGTTTGGAAATTGAATAAATGAAATGATTCCCACCAAGCCATTAGTTAGGGTTTAGTTTAATTAATTGTGCAATATATTGTTTCACCTATTATATAATTCTCACAATTTTTGCATTCTAATACCAATTGGGGGGTTACTTTATGTATTTTTCCAACATTTCATATATTGTCTATCATATATATGTTTATATAAATATATTTTATATGTATATATTTTAGCACACAACTATTTTTATTAGTATCATGATTGGTATACATTGTACATATTTTGCATGGTCGCCATTCTAGAATACATTTTATTGTATACCTAGAAGAAGAATTATATGGCATTACATGCTCAATTGTTTTTAATAATTCGGAAATTTGTTTAGTTAGTATATATAGTTTATTTATTTGCATATTTATTGTTTTTCAGCTTAGTATGGTTTTGCAAACAAAACACATCATACATCTTTAGTGTGTTTTTGCAGCAAGATGTTTGTATTGTATCTTTTTAAAAATGTGCAAGGCACCATTGTTTAATAATTGATCTAATTGATTAATTACAACTCAGGGCGGGTTCTTTAGATCAACTGTGATATATAAGGGTCATGATTCTATGCTATGATGTTCTGATGAAGACAGATTTATCACTGTAGAAAGCGCTTAACCTATTTTATGTTAATAAATTAAGTGTTTCCAGCACAGTATCCTGTTTCCTGGCGTTTCCTGTCACCGTTTGGTGTGTTTGCAATTCTGTTGTATCGCTGGGATTTTTATTTCTATTAAGTTTGGAAATTTGTCTAAACGAAAGCGCTAACATTAAACTGTCTTTTTGGAAGGTATTCCAACAAATTTGTTTTTGTGTTTTACTAGTTTATTGTTCTTGTGAGTTTAGCATTTTGCATTTCTTTGAGCTGCCAGGCAGAAGGGTGAGGTTGTCGTGATTTAGACAACAGCAATCACAAACTGAAACTAGAGAGTCTTCTGTATACGTACACTGGGATTATGGTATCTCTGAGAATTTTCCTTACTGTGAAGTTCAGTGATTTCCTACCATGTATAAGTAGTAAGGGCTATGGGTTGCAACCCCCCACACCGGGGGGGGGTTCAGATAATAAGCCCCCATGCAAAAATGCTTTTAAGTGTTGAGTGTGTTGTGATTTGTCAGTGTTTCTAAGAGAATTCAGTTAGTTCTGCAATGGTGCAGTTTAGTGTCAATCAGCAATAGTATGTGACTTCAGTTACAGAGCCATACTTTAGTTTCTCAGAATGGCAGCAGACACTATAAATATTTTATTCAAGAGTATTTCTAAGGAGTATCAATAACAAGTTTGATATACAGTTCAAAAGCACTTGTGAGATTTCTCTTGGTCTAGCAACCACTCCTCATACATTCAGCTTCTAAAATGTCTCTAAAGAAGTCATTCTAAGGTGCTCACTATGACCATGTCAAAGAGTCTCAATCCTCGCCATAGACACCAGTGAGGGACATTCACTTGGAACAAATATAGGGACACACAGCATTTCCAGATGTAGCTCTCTGCACAATTTCCATTAACAGCACAAAGGGAGCACACTCACATCCTAGGGCTGGGTTTCCCTCTCTCTCACCAGAGTCCAAATAAGACTCCCAATGACACAGCTGTAGAGTTGAGTCCTCAGCTGAGTGTTCCAAGCCAAGTCCTCCACCACCCTCTCTGTGAAACCAGTGCTCTGTGTCCCTGCTCCAAGTAGCTGACACACACACAC